>NC_133368.1:49818802-49887549 GCF_049309525.1 Garra rufa | reverse complement strand
ATATATATATATATATATATATATATATATAAATTTAAAAGAAATAATAATAATAATAATAATAACCCCTGATAAAATATCTATTCAAAGCCTCTATAGGAAAATCTAAATGTGAATCACATGATGAATAAAACCCAATGTTAGCTCTTTTCTGCCCTGCGTTGTGTTTAAATCTCAGTCTGAGCGTCTGTCATGAACGCTGCGGTGAGGGACTGATTGTAGACGTGAGTGTGAGCGTTTCCATCCGTTCCTCTGCTTTATGTGCGTCTCTATTACACTGGAAAGGCCATTGATCATGTTTAGAGGAGCGGTATGTCTGTGTCACTCAATCAGATCTGAAACAAACGTTCAGTGTTCAATACATCATACAGCAAACAGCCACAGCAGCTCTACAAGATCTGGACAATATCAGAATCATTCATATAATCCCAAAGGCATCAAGAAAAACAGGCAGAGAGGAACATTAGAGAAGAACAGCAGCGTACAGGCCAGTCCTGCTTTAAATCATTGCTGACCTGTTCTGATTGGCTCAGACGCTCCTGTCAATCAAATCAACTGCCAGTGATTAAAGCTTCTGAATGAAAGACACGCCCAAATCCAACTCTGGATGAACCTGAGTAGATCGAAAGCTAAAAAATTAATTACAATTTATTTTTCAGAACACAATTTTTTTTTTTAATTAATGAAAATTATAAATAATAGATAAAATAATTCATTTTTACTGTGTAGAATGTTTACAGAAAATAAAATAAAAGATTTTTTTATTTTACATTTTATTATTAAATGTCATTCAAAATTCAAATAACATTTAATTAATGTAAAATAATGATGAATAAATAAAAAAAAATACTTGTTTTCATTTTTTTTTTACTGACATTCATAATGAAAATAAAATAATGCATTTTGGCTAAGTATGTTTACAAAAAAATAAAATAAGATTTGTATACCTTTTATTTTACTTTTTATTATTTGTAATGACATTCATAACTAAAATATTTAATTAATATAAAATAATGCATTTTAGCCAAGTATAATGTTTACAAAAAACAAAAGAATGAATAGACTTGTATTTATTTATTTTTTTAATATTTTATTATTTTTACTGACATTCATACTTAAAATAATATTTAATTAATGTATAATTATGCATTTTGGCTACGCAGAATGTTTACAGAAAATACATTAAAACTTTTTTTTTTTTTACATTTTATAGTTTTTAATCACATTCATAATAAAAATAATTAAATTATTTTTCATTAATATCAAATAATGCATTTTGGCTAAACAGAATGTTTACAGAAAAAAAAAGTACAAAAATTGTATTCATTCATTTTTGTCCTCATTTTATTATTTTTAATGACATTAATAATTAAAATAATTAAAATTATGTTTAATATAAAATAATGAATTGTGGCTAAATAGAATCTTTACAGAAAAAATAAAAATATATATATTTTTCAATTTACATTTTATTATTTTTAATGTCATTCATAATTAAAATAACATTTAATTAATATAAAACAATGCATTTTGGCTAAATAGAATGTTTACAGAAAAAAAAGAAGATTTGTATTCACTTTTTATTTTACTATTTACTTTTTTTACGTAGAATCTTTACAGCAAAAAGGAGAAAGATTTGTTTTTGTTTTTTTTAAATTTACATTTTATTATTTTTAATGACATTCATAATTAAAATAATATTTAATTATTATCAAATAATGCATTTTGGCTAAATAAAATGTTTACAAAAAAGGATTTGCATTTTTTTTATTTTACATTTTATTATTTTTAATGACATGCATAATTAAATTGATTAAATGTTTAATTAATATAAAGTAATGCATTTTGGCTAAGTAAAAAGTTTACAGAAAAAAAATGTGTTATGTTTGTTTTTAAATGACATTCATAATTAAAATAATTACAATTTATGTTTAATTAATATAAAATAATGCATTTTGGCTAAGTAGAATGTTTACAAAAAATAGAAAAACAAAGATTTGTATTTTTTTTTTATTTTACATTTTATTATTTTTTTATGACATTCATAACATAATATAATAAAAAAAATATGTTTAATTAATATAAAATTATTAATGTTTACAAATATTATTAATAATTTGATTAAAAATAATATATAAAAGTCTGAAATAAATTAAATAATTAAAAAGGAATACGGGAATAAATGCATTAAATATTTAAATAGGAAAACATGAATATATAAAGACATAAAAACAAATAAATAAATAGATATATTAATAATGTATTAAATATATAATAGAATACAAAAATAAGTAAATAATTAAACATAAACAAATATAAAAAATCCAATTAAGTAATAATATAATAAATAAAATATCTAAAAGTAAGAAATAAAGGAATAAAGAAATAAAATTTTTTATAAATGAATATTTGCATGCATATATAAAGAAATAAAAACAAACAGATAAGAAAAAATAAATATATATAGACCTAAAAACAAATAAATAAATATATTAATAATCTAATAAATATATAAAAGAATAAAAAAAGTCAATAATTAAAAATAAACATAAATATATAAAATCCAATTAAATAATAATTTAATAAATAAAATATATAAAATAAATAAATAAAGGAATAAAGGAATTAATACATGAACATTTGCATGAATGTATAAAGAAAAAACAAACAAATATTTCAATTATGCAATAAATACATAAATATTAAAAAACAAATAAAGAAAATAATTAAATTAATAAATGAAATATATAAAATGAAGAATGAATGAAATGAACAAACAAACACATAAATAAAAGAATAAATTAATGATAAAATAAAAGAATAAACGATCATGAAGAAAGAAAGAAAAAAATAACTTTCTAAAATAACTCAGTGTTTGTATCAAAGTCTTGATGCATCACGTCTCAAAACCGCAGATTCTTATTCGCTGAAGTCTCTCCAGCCAAACTAAAATAAATCATGCGAGTTTCTGAAAGAGCTTAAAGCAACAAACTCCGCTCGTTCTCAAAGGCCGATCTGAGAACAAATGTAAACGGCGTCTGTTTTAATGGAGTTTGTGTTTCTCCGTCGCGTGTGAAGACTCTCGTCGGTGACAGACAAATAAATCAGCGTTATTTTATAATCAGCGCGTTTGTGAATTGCACAACGCCAGATCCTTCGTCCTTTTCCACTAAAAACATAAAATGAGAGATGAGGGTTTGGAGCGAAGAGCAAACCTGACATCTGTGAGGATTTCAGCAGCTGCTAAACATCTAATGCTGGGAATGAAGAAACATACCAGACATCAAAAAACATACATCTTCATTTACAACTCGAGAAAAAGAGCAGCAGGTTGAGGTACTTGAACAGGGGAATATGTAGAGTTGACAAAAACACACTTAATGTCAAGTTAAAAAGTTGACTTTAAAAACAGAGACAGAGTTTAGCTGGAGTTTCAGAACTCTTATAGGAATGGAAAAATAAAGGAATTAATACATGCTGGAATACATTAATAATTAAAGTAAATAAATAAATGCATACATAAATATATAAAAGAATTCATGAATATATCAAGGAATCAAAACAAACATAAGTAATATAATATATGAATATATACAGCAATAAAAACAAAAATATAAATACATAAAGAAACTAGTTAATATGAATAAAGGAAAAGAAACTAAATAAAGTAACATAAGATTTAATACAGCAATAAAAACTGATTTAAAACTAATATTTATATCACATTTAAGAACAAATAAAGTAATAAATGAATATATAAATAAACAAATAAACAAAATACGAATATATAATTGACGCAATACATATAAAAAGGAATTCATGAATATATAAAGCAATAGAAACAATTAATTAAATGGATAAATACGTACTATAAGACTACATATAGCAATGAAAACTTATTTAAAACTATATTTTTGAACATAAAATGGAATTAGTTAATATACAAAGTAAAAACAAAAACAAAAAAGTAATACATGAATATATAGATAAATATTTAAACAAAATATATCAAGAAAATAATACATAAATAAATAAATAAATAAAAAGTACAGTAATAAACACACATAAATGAATAATATTTAAATACAAGAATCTATAAATAAATATATAAAGGTAAATGCACTATAAAATATACACAATATATAAAAAGGAATTAATGAATATATAAAAAATAAATAATTAATCGAAATAAAAATTTAAAGAAAAAATATAAAGAAAATACATGAATATATAAGTAATGAATAAATAAAAAGTACAGTAGTAAACACATAAGTGAATAATATTTAAATACAAGAATATATAAATAAATATATAAAGGTAAATAATTCTACACTATGTAATATACACAATATATAAAATTAATTAATATATAAAAATAAATGAATAAATAATTAATAAAAATAAATGATATATTATATATATATATATATATATATATATATATATAAAATAAAAAACATACATACATATAATAAAAATATATATAAATAAATAAAAATATAAATAAATAAATATAAATTATAAAAAAATAAAACTTATAAATAAATAAATATAAATTATAAATAAATAAAAATTATAAATAAATAAATAAATATAAATTATAAATAAATAAATATAAATTATAAATAAATAAATAAATATTTATAAATTATAAATAAATAAATAAATATAAATTATAAATAAATAAATATATATATATATATACATACACACACACACACACACATACACATACAAATAATATTCATTTGAGTCTCGTTTTATTGAGCTTTGGTGCTTTTAGTTAGTGTTGGGTTTGCATGTCTGTTTCATGTCAAGAAAACTCATTTCTACTGCTGAATAAAGACTATAAAGACTAAACTCATAATATACTTAATAAGTTTAGTCTCATACCTTTGTGTTTTTATCCGAATGCTTTTGACTTTGATTCATCTGGAGCCGGTCGCTTTGGCTTCATGGATCAAACTCTGGAAATAAAGCCTGTGGAGAAAATGAAGAGGGGAAATGAAGTCAAGAACAGTCCTAATAAAGACTCTCGACATGTTAGAAACCTAAAAACATCCTACGAAAGACAGGAAAGCGAGCGTAATTGGGTTTTATGGGAGTCTCCTGTAGGCACTTACATGCATGAATATTTCAGATGGGAAGAGGAACTTCCTTTAAACATCCATCAAGCTGCCGTCTCCTCAATTACCGGATTCAGATCTGAGATGTCTGACATACTGCCATGTGGCCCTGGGCATGTCAAATTAATATTCCAGCCATGCGGACTCATGAGGGAAATGCTTAAACGTTCATGTTGTTAATGACATTAGACACGGATATCAAACTCAGGAGCACACGAGCAGCACGCCGGCCACATTTACAGACACAAACTACTGCAAACTCATTCAGATTCACAACAGATCATGAAAATACACCAGTGTTGTAAATAACTACAAGCAACTAAAACTAAAGCAAATTACTAGTAAAATTCATGAATAATTACAAACAGCAAGTAACACTGAAATAAACACACTTTTATGTAATAATTTCTCATTTTAATTTAATTTTAATTTACATTGTTTTTAATTGCATTTTTTATTTTCTAGTGTAATCAATTAATTTAAAAACTATTTTTTGCATTTAGTCCTTTGTGTACTAAATAATTTTTATTTATTGGTATTTATTTACTTATCATTTATTTTACAGATTTACCATCTTTATTTCCTTTTTTCTGCAGTTTAAAACAAAACTATGCTTTAGTAACTTAAATTAAAATTTTGTACACTATAAAAAATACAAGAAATTAAAATTAAGTTTTTATTTTAATTGCACTTCCTATTTTCTAGTGTAGTAATTATTATTTATTTTTTTTGCAATTACTTTTTATTGTGTACTAAATTAATTTTGATTTACTTGTATTTATTTATTTATTTATTTTACAGTTAACTACCTTAATTTTCTTTCTTCTTTTTTTCTTCAGTGTACTAAATTAAGTTATTTATTTATTTTTTATAGTGTACTAAATTTTAATTTATGTTCTTATTTTTAATTGCATTTTTTAATTTCTAGTATACCTTAATACAGTAGTAAACTTAATACATTTAATTTTTAATTTTTGCATTTTTTCTTTTTATGTTGTACTAACGTAATTGAAGTTTTTTTATGTTTGCATCTATTCTTTTTATGATGTACCAACGTAATTTAAGTATTTAATAAAAAAATAAAAAATAAACATTTTTAGCAAATTACCTTAATGTTTTCATTTTTGCATTTATTCTTTTTATGGTGTACTAACTTAATTTAAATTTATTTATATTTATATTATTTTGCTACCTTAATTATCTTTTTTTTTCTTGAAAAAATTTAAATAATTTGTATTTTTTACATCGTAGTCTTTATTTAAAAAAAACTATGGTGTAGTAACTTAATTATTATTTTTGTTGTTTTTACTTTTTGTATTTATTTTTTTTATAGTGTAATAACTTAATTTTAATTAATTAATCATTTGGTTTACATCAGACCTTTGAAGTGGGTTTGTGAGCTTATGAGCTTGAATCACAAATCATTTGTGGATTGCAAACCATTTAATTCAGATCGGGACTTCGGAGCATAGATTGTGAATCATTTAATTCAGATTGGGACTTCGTAGCATAGATCACAAACCATTTGGTTCAGATCAAACCTTTGAAGTGGGTTTGTGAATCTTTTGATTCAGATTGATTCATACCTTAATTATCTTTTTTTTTCTTCTTACAGTGTACTAAATGTTATTTTATTTTTTGTTTTTGCATTTATCCTTTTTATGGTGTACTATCTTAATTTAAATAATTTGTATTTTTTAGAGCGTAGTCTTTATTTTAAAAAAACTATGGTGTAGTAACTTAATTATTATTTTTGTTGTTTTTACTTTTTGTATTTATTTTTTTTATAGTGTACTAACTTAATTTTAATTAATTATTTATTTGTTTATGTTATGGTTTACTACATTAATTTTTATTTTTTATTTTACAGTGTACAAAAATTTACACATTTATAATTTTTTATTTTTTTTTAATGTATAAATAAACGACACAGCTGCTGGTTTGTGTTGAATCTGATAAAAGCGTGGCTCGTTTTGCGGTTTCTGACCCTGATGGATGTGGTTCGTTAAAGCCTGTGTCACATTATCCTGCAGTTACAGTTAAACTCAGCGGAGGCTGATAAACGATGCTAACGATCACTTCAGTCGCTCGCGGACGTCTGACGCTCAGCTTTCAAAACAAACCCGGCCTCTACTGCTTCATCTGGGAGTCTGACTGAAGGACCCTTGAAGGCCTGTAATCACATGGAACAGAAATTATAAGAAAGAAGGGAGTCGTTCTTTCAGAGGAAGTTTCCAGTTTGCACCAGTGACCTTAAACATTATACATGTCTATGTAGACAGGATTTACAGGCATGTTTTGTGTTTATCTGCTGCTCCCATTTGCTTTTTACGTTGACTCTATCACTCTATATAGACCAATACAGTCACATACAACAAAAATATTTATTACAATGTACACTGATAAACATAAAATTGATGTACAACTCTAAACCAGTTAAACCATTGCGTCACAAAATGATTCACTGTTTCGAAGTGCTCCAATTGGATCGCGGTCTTCAAAGCACGTATTGCGACTCATTTCATTTCGATCAGACCTTTAAAGTGAGTTCATGAATCTTTTGATTTGATTTGGTTCGGAGTGCATATTGTGAATCAGTTGATTTAGATCGAACCTATGGGTTCATGAATCTTTTGATTCGGACTGGGACTTCAAAGCACGTATCGCAAACCATTTGATTTAGATCAGACCTTCGGAGCAGGCTTGTGAATCTTTTGATTAATATCAGAACGTCAGAGCTTGGATCATAAATCATTTGACTCAGTTTAGGACTGAATCTTTTCATCCAGATTGGAACTTCACGTATCGCAACTCATTTGATTCAGAGCATGGACCGCAAACCATTTGGTTTAGATCAGACCTTTGAAGTGGGTTTTTGAATCTTTTGATTTAGATCGGAACTTTGGAACATGGATTGTCAATCATTTAATTCAGATCAGGACTTCAGAGTGCGTATTGCAAATCATTTGGTTTACATCAAATCTTTGAAGTGAGTTTTTCAATCTTTTGATTCAGATCGGAACTTCGGAATGTGGATCGCAAACCATTTAATTTGAACCGGGACTTCGGAGCATAGAACACAAACCATTTGGTTTAGATCAGACCTTTGAAGTGGGTTTGTGAATCTTTTGATTTAGATCGGAACTTCAGAACATGGATTGTGAATCATTTAATTCAGATCGGGACTTCGGAGCATAGATCACAAACCATTTGGTTTAGATCAGACCTTTGAAGTGGGTTTGTGAGCCTTTTGATTCAGATCGGAACTTCTGAGCTTGAATCACATATCATTTGATTCAGATTGGGACTCCTGTGCAGGTTGGTCAATCTTTTTATCCAGATTGGAACTTTGCGTATTGCGACTCATTTGATTCACACCAGGACTTCGGAGCATTAACCGCAAATCAGATGCTTTAGATCAGACCTTTAAAGCGGAACTTCAGAATGTGGATTGCAAACCATTTAATTCAGATCGGGACTTCGGAGCATAGATCACAAACCATTTGGTTCAGATCAAACCTTTGAAGTGGGTTTGTGAGCCTTTTGATTCAGATCGGAACTTCTGAGCTTGAATCACATATCATTTGATTCAGATTGGGACTCCTGTGCAGGTTGGTCAATCTTTTTATCCAGATTGGAACTTCGCGTATTGCGACTCATTTGATTCACACCAGGACTTCGGAGCATTAACCGCAAATCAGATGCTTTAGATCAGACCTTTGAAGCGGAACTTCAGAATGTGGATTGCAAACCATTTAATTCAGATCGAGACTTCGGAGCATAGATCACAAACCATTTGGTTTAGATCAGACCTTTGAAGTGGGTTTTTGAATCTTTTGATTTAGATCGCAACTTCAAAACATGGATTGTGAATCATTTAATTCAGATCAGGACTTCAGAGTGCGTATTGCAAATCATTTGGTTTACATCAGACCTTTGAAGTGGGTTTTTGAATCTTTTGATTCAGATCGGAACTTCGGAATGTGGATCGCAAACCATTTAATTTGAACCGGGACTTCGGAGCATAGAACACAAACCATTTGGTTTAGATCAGACCTTTGAAGTGGGTTTTTGAATCTTTTGATTTAGATCGCAACTTCGAAACATGGATTGTGAATCATTTAATTCAGATCAGGACTTCAGAGTGCGTATTGCAAATCATTTGGTTTAGATCAGATCTTTGAAGTGGGTTTGTGAATATTTTGATTCAGATTGGAACTCCGGAACATGGATTGCGAATCATTTAATTCAGATTGGGACTTCGTATCGCAAATCATTTGGTTTACATCAGATCTTTGAAGTGGGTTTTTCAATCTTTTGATTCAGATCGGAACTTCGGAATGTGGATCGCAAACCATTTAATTTGAACCAGGACTTCGGAGCATAGAACACAAACCATTTGGTTTAGATCAGACCTTTGAAGTGGGTTTGTGAGCTTATGAGCTTGAATCACAAATCATTTGTGGATTGCAAACCATTTAATTCAGATCGGGACTTCGGAGCATAGATCACAAACCATTTGGTTTAGATCAGACCTTTGAAGTGGGTTTGTGAATCTTTTGATTTAGATCGGAACTTCAGAACATGGATTGTGAATCATTTAATTCAGATCGGGACTTCGGAGCATAGATCACGAACCATTTGGTTCAGATCAAACCTTTGAAGTGGGTTTGTGAGCCTTTTGATTCAGATCGGAACTTCGGAACATGGATTGCGTATCATTTAATTCAGATCGGGACTTCAGAGTGCATATCGCAAATCATTTGGTTTATGTCAGACCTTTTAAGTGGGTTTGTGAATCTTTTAATTCAGATCGGAACTTCTGTGCAGGTTGGTGAATCTTTTCATCCAGATTAGAACTTCACGTATTGCGACTAATTTGACTCAGACCAGGACTTTGGCGCATGGACCGCAAATCATCTGGTTTAGATCAGACCTTCGAAGCAGAACTTCGGAACGTGGATCACAAACCATTTAATTCAGATTGAGACTTCGGAGCATAGATCACAAACCATTTGGTTTAGATCAGACCTTTGAAGTGGGTTTGTGAATCTTTTGATTTTAATCAGAACTTCGGAATGTGGATTGTGAATCACTTAATTCAGATCCGGACTTCAGAGTGTGTATCGCAAATAATTAGGTTTACATCAGACCTTTGAAGTGGGTTTGTGAATCTTTTGATTTAGATTGGAACTTCAGAACATAGATCACAAACCATTTGGTTCAGATCAAACCTTTGAAGTGGGTTTGTGAATCTTTTGATTCAGATTAGAACTTCGGAATGTGGATCGTGGGCCATTTAATTCAAATCGGGACTTCTGTGCAGGTTTGTAAAACTTTTCATCCAGATTGGAACTTTGCGTATCGCGACTCATTTGATTCAGACCGGGACTTCGGAGCATGGATCACAAATCATTTAGTTTAGAACAGACCTTTGAAGTGGGTTTGTGAACATTTTGATTCAGATTGGAACTTTGGAACGTGGATCGCGAATCATTTGGTTTAGATCAGACCGATTGAAGTGAGTTTGTGAATCTTTTGATTCAGATTGGAACCTGGAACGTGGATCACGAATCGTTCAATTCAGATCGGTACTTTAGAGTAGGTATTGCAAATCATTTAGTTTAGATCAGACCTTTAAAGTGGGTTTTGTGAATCTTTTGATTCAGATCGGGACTTTGGAGCACAGATTACAAATCATTTGATTAAGATCGGAAGTTTGGATCACGGTTTGTGAATCATTTGATTTAGATTGGGACTTCGGAGGGCAAATTGTAAACAATTTGATCTAGATTAGACCGATTGAAGCGAGTCTGTGAATGTTTTAATTCAGATCGGAACTTCCGAGTGTGGATCGCGAATCATTTGATTCAGATTGGGACTTCAGAGTGTGTATTGTGAATCATTTGATTCAGATCAGGACTTCTGTGTGTGGATCGCGAATCATCTGATTCAGATTGGGACTTCGGAGTGCGGATCACAAATCATTTTCAGAATGGAACTTCGGAACATGGATCGCGAACCATAGAGCGTGTATCACAAATCATTTGGTTTAGATCAGACCTTTAAAGTGGGTTTGTGAATCATTTGATCCAGATTGAAACTTCGGAACCATTTAATTCAGATCGGGACTTCAAAGCAGGCATCACAAATCATTTGATTCAGATTGGGACATAATTTTGATCAAACAATGAAATGTCTGTTGTCTAACGATAAAGATGGAGTTTTAAAAACTGAAAAAAAAAAAAAAAACACTAAAGCTATAATAATATGGGCGTAGAGGAATCGAAAAGAGTCGGAATTGCATTGTATAAATTCAGATATATAAACTAGGAATAGTTAGATATAAACTCAATTCTGAGAAAAAAATTGTTAGAATTGTGAGAAAGTCCATTTATTTCATGGTGGAAACAGGTTACCAAATGAGAGAGCTGTCCCTTTAAGACAAGTATGTTGAATTGGCAGACTTACTGAAGAATCTGACTCATCACAGACGGCATTTTCTCCACGTTAGGTGATGTTTCGCTGTCAGTGATCCCAGACGCAGGAGGTAGACCTCCCGTACTGAGATGATACGGGCCTGAGATTCTCCAGCATCTGTGACGCGTTAGCGCTGAGGGATCAGAAATGACATTATCATGTTCAGCTGTGAACGAAACTATCCCGTCTCATCGTATCTCCTCATATCTGTGTGAAAGCAGCACATCTGAAATCTAATATTCAGAGTTAAGAGCGACTGGAGGTCAAACCGCACCATCAATTCAGTTCCCCTCTTAAACAGCTACGGATGAACAAGCGGCTGGGTCACAGCAGTACACTAACAAACATAAATGAAGCGTAGTGAGAACGTCAGCGTCATTCATGTGGCACGCATGATATAGCAGCCAGTTATGAGCGTTATGGTAGTAAAACTTCATCTGGTAGAAATATGACTAGTTTGATTGGTCAGGAATCAAATCCAGTTGAAGCCAGTTTTGTCACATGACACTTAGGAAATGTAATTATTTTCATCGTTTTCAACATCAGGCATTAAATGTATTACAATAATCAACTGTTTTAATTCCACTGCAATTTAAATGCAATAATCAGTAAGTGCATTGAAATAATCTTTATGCTTAATTCTATATTCCCAGCAATAGTTTTCATCTCACAGAAGAAGATAATCAAACTTCTCAACTCTCTATATAAAATAAGATAAAATAGGAATAAAAAGTATAAAATAAGAATAGAATAATACAATTAAAAATAAAGCAAAATAATTACACGAAACAAAAAAAGGAATATTAAAATGAAATAAAAATGGGGAAAAACTGAATAAGTTTAATTTAAAAGAAAATAGAACAAACTGAAAAAGTAATAATAAAATGTATCAAATACAATTCTAAAAGAAAATAGAATAATAAAATGAAATGGGAAAAAACTGAATAATAACAAAAAATAGAATAAAAATAGAAAAATAAAGAAAAAAGGAAAAGGAATTAAAGAAAATCAAGATCAAGTAAAGTGAAATAAAATGAATAAAATAAACATTTATGAAATACAATAAAATAAAAAAAGAATAATAAAATTCAAGAATAACAGAAAATAAAAAAATAAAGGAAAATGAAATAAAAGGAAATATAAAATGAAATAAAAGATCGAGTAATGTTAAATAAAATGAATAAACATTTATGAAATATAATAAAATAAAATACATAGAAAAAATAATAATAAAACAAGAATAATAGAAAATAAAGAAAAAAAGGAAAAGGAAACAAAAGGAAATATAAAATATATATAGTAAGAAAAAATAAAAGGAAATATAAAATAAAATAACAGATCAAGTAAAATTGAATAAAATGAATAAAAACATTTATGAAATACAATACAATAAAAAAACAATAACATACCATAACCTAAACCATAAAATAGGAACATATAAAACAAAATAACAAAATAATAAAAAGTATAATGCTGTCCTACACTTAGTAAATCATGTCCAGAGACTCTTTCATTAGTGATTGAATCAATCAGATGATGGTCATGCAGCTCAACACAAGATCTGTATGCACTAACACACTCTTCAGATGTTCTCAGAAGAGTTTGGAACGACATGAGGGTGAATAAACGATGACAGAACTTACATTTCTGGGTGAAGTGTTTTCCTCAGACTGTCAGTCTCTCTTCACACCGACGTCTGGATCAAAACTACAATCAACGAGCCGCTGCGTTATTTGCTGTTTAATTGTTTGTGCAAGACAGAGCAGAAACAGAGCTGGAGAACACCATCCTCCTTCAGTCATTCCTGCAATGACGAACATTTTCAACCTTTTCGGGATAAAAAATATTTATAGATTTAGTCAACTATAACAACCCTGGATAAAAGGACTCTAACAAACATGATTTCCATCCGTTTTCTCTTACATATTTAGACATATATGATGGACTTGATAATGTCGGAAACATCTGAACACATGTGAACGGTAAAGACTGGTCTTGTCCATTATAACCCATGCTGATAAACAGTCTTTTTCTATTTCTGTGTTGTTTTCTCTTCTACAGTCTACCGTAAAGCGGCTTTGACAAATGCTGTCAATTATCGTCTCCACATGTCCAAACATTCAACGGGCCGAAAGCCATGTGCCCGTCTGCAAATCATTACACTATGACTGGCATTTTTATATTAGAGCGGCTGGAATCTGCGATTCATCTTGGCCTGAATATGACGGAGCGCATCGAATGGGAAAACAGAGTTGCTCTTGATGTTGCGTCATTTCTGTCCTGAGACGTCAAGCGTTTCACTAAAACCATTCGGAGGAGAAGTATTAGTTCATAAACCAACATATACTGGCTGTAAATAATCTGACCTGGTAATTAAAACATCTGAAACGAACATTTCCAGCCCTACATTCTGATTAAATAGTTCATAACGAGCACCTGTGAGCAGAGATGCGAGACGAACTTGTGTCCTCAAACTCACAAATTGTTTAAATGGCAACGTTCAAACGGATCCATGTACTTCAAACGGCTCTAGATTCTCAGATCTTGATTGAAAATTAATAACCACTACTTACTTTCTCTATATTTGACCCTGGACCACAAAACCAGACCTGCTATTTGTAGCAATAGCCAACAATTTGACTTTATTCTCTAAACATTTCAACATTAGTCTCGTAGTATTCCGATTTTACTCTCGTAGTATTCCGATTTTACTCTCGTAGTATTCCGACTTTACTCTCGTAGTATTCCGACTTTGCTCTCGTAGTATTTCAACTTTCATGGTGTAGTTCGACTGTATTCTGCAAACTCAGAAATTGTTTAAATGGCAATGTTCAAATGGATCCATGTACTTCAAATGGTTCTAGATTCTCAGATCTTGACTGAAAGTATTTCGACTTGACTTTGTAGTATTCCGACTTTACTCTCTAAACATATTGACTTTACTCTTGTACTATTTTGACTTCATTCTCTAACATTTTGACTTTGCTCTCGTAATATTTCGACTTTACTAGTTTGACTGTATTCTCACTGTGTAGTTCGACTATTCTTGCGGTGTAGTCCGACTGTATTCTTGCGCTGTAGTCCGACTGTATTAGTTCGACTGTATTCTCGCGGTGTACTTCGACTTTTAGTTTGACTGTATTCTTGCGCTATAGTTCGACTGTATTAGTCCGACTGTATTCTTGCGCTGTAGTCCGACTGTATTCTTGCGCTGTAGTCCGACTGTATTCTTGCGCTGTAGTCCGACTGTATTAGTCCGACTGTATTCTTGCACTGTAGTCCGACTGTATTAGTCCGACTGTATTCTTGCGCTGTAGTCCGACTGTATTAGTCCGACTGTATTCTTGCACTGTAGTCCGACTGTATTAGCTCGACTGTATTCTTACGGTGTAGTCCGACTGTATTAGTCCGACTGTATTCTTGCACTGTAGTCCGACTGTATTAGCTCGACTGTATTCTTACGGTGTAGTCCGACTGTATTAGTCCGACTGTATTCTTGCGCTGTAGGCCGACTGTATTAGTCCGACTGTATTCTTGCACTGTAGTCCGACTGTATTCTTGCACTGTAGTCCGACTGTATTAGTCCGACTGTATTCTTGCACTGTAGTCCGACTGTATTAGTCCGACTGTATTCTTGCACTGTAGTCCGACTGTATTAGTCCGACTGTATTCTTGCACTGTAGTCCGACTGTATTCTTGCACTGTAGTCCGACTGTATTCTTGCACTGTAGTCCGACTGTATTATTGCACTGTAGTCCGACTGTATTCTTGCACTGTAGTCCGACTGTATTAGTCCGACTGTATTATTGCACTGTAGTCCGACTGTATTCTTGCACTGTAGTCCGACTGTATTCTTGCACTGTAGTCCGACTGTATTAGTCCGACTGTATTCTTGCACTGTAGTCCGACTGTATTCTTGCACTGTAGTCCGACTGTATTCTTGCACTGTAGTCCGACTGTATTCTTGCACTGTAGTCCGACTGTATTCTTGCACTGTAGTCCGACTGTATTCTTGCACTGTAGTCCGACTGTATTAGTCCGACTGTATTCTTGCACTGTAGTCCGACTGTATTCTTACGGTGTAGTCCGACTGTATTAGTCCGACTGTATTCTTGCGCTGTAGTCCGACTGTATTCTTGCGCTGTAGTCCGACTGTATTCTTGCACTGTAGTCCGACTGTATTCTTGCACTGTAGTCCGACTGTATTAGGTCGACTGTATTCTTACGGTGTAGTCCGACTGTATTCTTGCGCTGTAGTCCGACTGTATTAGTCCGACTGTATTTTTGCAGTGTAGTCCGACTGTATTCTTGCACTGTAGTCCGACTGTATTCTTGCGCTGTAGTCCGACTGTATTAGTCCGACTGTATTCTTGCACTGTAGTCCGACTGTATTCTTGCACTGTAGTCCGACTATATTAGCTCGACTGTATTCTTACGGTGTAGTCCGACTGTATTAGTTTGACTGTATTCTCGTGGTGTACTTCGACTGTATTAGTTTGACTGTATTCTCGCGGTGTAGTCCGACTGTATTAGTTCGACTGTGTTCTCACGGTGTAGTCCGACTATATTAGTTCGACTGTATTCTTGTGGTGTGCTTCGACTGTATTAGTTTGACTGTATTCTCGCGGTGTAGTCCGACTGTATTGGTTTGACTGTGTTCTCACGGTGTAGTCTGACTGTATTATCAAGCTGTAGTCCGACTGTATTAGTTTGACTGTATTCTCGCGGTGTAGTTTGACTGTATTCTCACGGTGCAGTCCGACTGTATTCTGGCGGTGTACTTCGACTGTATTAGTTTGACTGTATTCTCGCAGTGTAGTCCGACTGTATTAGTTTGACTATTCTCACGCTGTAGTCTGACTGTATTAGCTCGACTGTATTGTCACGGTAGCTCGACTTTATTCTAGTAGTATTTTATTCTTTATTTCGACTTTATTCTTGTTGTAACTTTATTCTTATGGTATTTCGACATTATTCTGGTAGTATTTAAACTTTTTTCTCGTATTTTTTATATCGATTTTTATTTTGGAAGTGGAGTAGTCCTTTAAAATATCATGATTGTCAATAATGAACATCCTATAGTTACAGCAATAAACAATATTATTCTAACTAATTATGAAAGAAATAGTGTTTTTATGGTATTATTGTTGTCGACATTTTTCAAAAGCAATAATCCATCAGTAGCCGTGATTTCCCTGCCGTATGATTCAATATAACGTGCCTCATTTCTTCATCAGTGCTTCATTCAGAAGAACATACTGAAACATTCAGCGATTTCAAAGACGCGCAGGTCAGGAGTTTCTTCCAGAGCATTTCTCCAGCTTGTCTTATTTAAGCAGTTCTCTGTCTAATTCAAAGAACGGATGGAAAAAAGCCTGCGTGACAGAGTTGATTACATCTGACCGGCTCCTGGTAGCAAAAGTAGGATTCGGGCTCCCCTCAGAGGGAAGCCGACCTTTGACCCGTGCTGAAGAGCGTCCAGCTCCATGATTACAGAGCATCTGTGCAACACGATACGTGCCATTGTTTCCTAACATGTCTACGTCCATTTGGACAAAACACACCTGACTAACATACACAGTTGACTGCAAAAATAAAATTCCCTTTGGATTAAATTTAATCTGTTATTCTTAAATTGAGAGGCAAAATGACTTAAGATAAAGTCTGAAAGTTTCTACACAGAAAATAATACTTGACAGTATGAGAACATAAAAAAAAATCAAAAATTATTGATGATTTTATTTAATGACCCTTTTTAACATTCTTGCTCTTAAAAGTAAAGTTTACTTCTAAGCATATATCTGCATGATTTCCATGTAAATACGGGAGGATGTTTTTCCTTGGCGGTAGAGACACACATAATGGCGTCTCTGGGGACGCTCTTCAAACACAAGCAGGCCTTCTTGACCTCTCACCCTTTGCCCTGGAGGGTTCAAAGGGCTGCATCAAATGTAAGCTGTTTTGATTTGCCACAAATGACCCTAAAGAGCCAAAGTCACCATCTACAAGAGCCGCTCCAGGAATTTCTAGTTTGACAGAGTGAAAAAAACAGGTCGCACAGAAAGAACAAAGTGCTAATTAAAGCAATAAGCCACTCGAGGCCGTGTTTTAACCACACATTATGGGTGTGAAACCATCTTAACTGCTGTAAAATTTCAGCAACCGAAGGCCTTAAGTTGATTATTGTTTTTTAAAACAGTAAGAGTTTAAAGGGAACCCTGGGTATTAAGACTTGTATTGCTTAATATGACGTAAATGACGTCTCTTACTGAAATATGTGGTAGAAAACCCATGAAAGAAGCTCTTGAAGTACCTGTGGTCATCATAGTAGCACTTTATTTTCCAAGGTGCTTATTCCAAGTTGTGTTGTATAATTTATTTTATTTTTTTTAAGAAAACTGCCTTTAAACAAATGCAATTAAAATTCACAGACACAAATGGAAAGTGCAATAAAATGCCCTTAAATGTGTATTTTGGATGCTTTCTGTCCACTAGTCTGAAAGAAGCCAAATTACGGAAGCAAAATATCAATCCATAAACCAAAATAAATCGTCAAAAGCAGAAAAAAAGCCATATTTTTAGTAAATGTTGTATAAAATCAGGCAAATGATATGAACAAACTCCTCAGTAAGAACCTTCTGTCACGATCTCGGTGTGGTCTGCCTAGGTTTTGTTGTCTTGTGTTTGTTCTTCTGGTGCTTTTGTTGTCTTGGAGCACATGCTTGTTTGTGTTTGACAGCTCGCCATGTGCTCCGCTGTCATTGTGTTGTCAGCCCCGCCCCTCTTGTTATCCCTGTTAGCTAATTTTCCCCTTCACCTGCACCCTGTTTTGTCCTCATTATCTCCCCTTTATAATCCCCTCGTGTTTTCTGTATGGTGTCAGTCCGTGATTCTAATTTTCTAGCCCTGACTTCTAGCTGTTACTACTAAGCCCGTCTTGTTTTCTATTAGTGTCTTGTCTGTCTAGCGTTCCTTACTTAGTCACTTTTTGTTTCTACCCGCCCGCTTTTTAGGACTCCTTTTGCTCTCTGCCTTGGCTCACGTCTGCCCGGATTTCCCTCTCTTCACGGCAGCCCCGTCAGCTCTCACTCGGCTCGCACGCCGCGATCTTCTGGGATTCAACAGCGGCGATTCACGGCAGCCCCGCCTGCTCTCACTCAGTTCGCACGCCGCGAATAGCGGCAATCCACGGCAGCCCCGCCTGCTCTCACTCGGCTCGCACGCCGCGATCTTCTGGAATTCATCAACAGCACTACAAAGCAGTCCTGCCTGTGTTCTCTCAGCTCGCACGCCCCGCCTCATCTGGAGCTCAACGCAGATTCTTCACGGAAGCCCCGCCTGCTCTCTTTCTGCTCGCTCTCTGTGCTCCCTCTGGAGTTTATCTGCGGTCGATCGCCGCGGTTAAGCCGACTCTCTTCCCTGCTGGCTTGGCTGGGGCTGGTCTGTTCCCCGTTCGGTCTAGGTTGACCGTTGCTGACTGTTGCGGCTGTTATTAAGCTGAATTTTTACTTTAATTTTTTGTTTTCTCTTTTTCCCTAATTAATAAAAAGCCTTGCTTTCACCTGCATTTGGATTCAGTCTCGTTCCTGACAGCACGGACTGACCAGCATGGATCCAGCAGGTGAAGAATTTGTAAGAGCGGCCATCGCTCATCAGGGAGCTCTTCTCGGCCACCAAGCCAGCCAGCTCTCATCTACCGCTCAGGAGGTTGAAACCCTTACCTCCCAACTGGCTGAATTAAGCGGCCGCTTCCACGATCTCCAAGACGTTATGTCATCTGTGTCAGGGGCTCCCCTCTCTCTTGCTCAGCGCGAGGTCGAGCCGCATGCCAACAATCCGCCCTTGTATGATGGGGACCCTAATTCATGTCGGGCATTTTTGTCTCAATGTTCATTGGTGTTTGCGCTGCAACCACGCCGATATGCTACTGAACGATTAAAGGTTGCTTATGTCATTACCCTGCTGACAGGAAGGGCTCGTGAGTGGGGGACTGCCGTATGGGATGCAGGTGCTTCCTTCTGCACTGATTTTGAGGAGTTTCGTGCTGAGATGACAAGGCTTTTCGACCGCTCCGTTAAGGGGGATGAGGCTGCTTCCAAGCTAGCACGGCTCCGTCAAGGAGGCCGTTCTGTGACCGAATATGCCATCTTGTTCAAGACTTTAGCAGCTTCCTGCGATTGGAATGAGGGGGCGCTGCGAGCGATGTTTCGGGAGGGGCTTAACTTTGACATCCAGGACAAGATTGCTACCCACGATCTGCCCCAGGACCTGGAGGGCCTTATAAATCTGGCCACACGGGTCGAAAGTCGTCTCCGTTTGCGTCAACGACGCTCGGCTCCACGCTCGTCCTGGGGGCTGGACGAAGTCCAACCTTCCAAGAGTCACTCACTTCCTCAATCGCTCCTGCCTGAACCTGAGCCCATGCAATTGGGGCGGCTTCGATTATCGGCTCAAGAGAAACAACAAAGGCTGGTTCGGGGCCTTTGCCTCTACTGTGGGGGTTCGGGCCATTTTGCTCTATCTTGTCCTTTAAAAGCCAAGGCCCACTAGCTAACCGGGGAGTCCTGGTGGGCGTTTCTCCTCTAGTCTCCCCTCAGTCACGCACCCAATTCTCCGCCACTATCACCTTTCAAGGTTCCGTCCATTCCTGCAAGGCTCTGATTGATTCTGGTGCCGAAGCCAGCTTTCTGGACAGCAGCTTGGCCAAGAGCTGGGGCTTACCTGCCATTCCCCTCTCCTCTCCTGTCACTGTCTGGGGCCTCTCTGGCCAACCTTTAGCCACCATCACCCACACCACCCCCCGTGTAAGTCTTGTTGTGTCGGGCAATCACCGTGAGTCTGTTGTGCTGTTCCTCCTGGAGTCCCCTCATGCCAGTCTCGTTTTGGGGCATCCATGGTTGGCTCAGCACAGCCCTCACGTGGATTGGTCTCGCAACCTTATTTTGTCTTGGAGTCAGTCTTGTCATGTGTGTTGCCTAGGTGCTGCCTCTTCTCCTGTGTCTGTGTCTCCTGTTTTGCAGGTTGAGGCAGCTGATCTCACCGGGGTCCCGGAGGAGTACCGTGATTTGCGGTTGGTTTTCAGCAAGTCCCGGGCCACCTCACTTCCTCCTCACCGGCCGTTCGACTGTGCCATCAACCTCCTCCCAGGCACTTCTCCGCCCAGGGGTCGTCTATTTTCCCTGTCAGGTCCTGAACGAGAGGCTATGGACAAATACATTCAAGAATCCCTCAAAGCCGGTCTCATTCGCCACTCGTCTTCCCCTGCTGGCGCTGGGTTCTTCTTCGTTAAGAAGAAGGATGGCTCTCTGCGTCCTTGCATTGATTACAGGGGTGTGAACGACATTACTGTTAAAAACAGGTACCCCTTGCCTTTAATGTCTTCTGCCTTTGAACTCTTGCAGGGAGCCAAGGTCTTCACTAAGTTAGACCTCCGCAACGCCTATCATCTTATCCGCATTCGCGAGGGCGATGAGTGGAAGACAGCCTTCAATACCCCTACGGGACACTATGAATACCTGGTCCTACCCTTTGGGCTCACCAATGCCCCAGCTGTCTTCCAGGGCATGGTCAATAGCGTGTTGGGAGACATGATTAACCAGTTTGTCTTTGTGTACCTCGATGATATTCTCATCTTTTCCCCATCCCTTCAGGTACACACTCAGCACGTACGCCAGGTCCTCCAAAGGCTGCTGGAGAACCAGCTCTATGTCAAGGCGGAGAAGTGCGAGTTCCATGCCAAGTCGGTCTCGTTCCTGGGTTTCATTGTTTCGCCTGGGGAGATTAAGCCTGATCCGGCCAAGGTCAAGGCTGTTGCTGAGTGGCCAGTCCCTGACTCTAGAAAAGCTCTGCAGCGGTTCCTGGGTTTCGCCAACTTCTACCGGCGATTCATCAGGAACTTTGGCCAGGTAGCTGCACCCTTAACGGCGCTCACCTCCATCAAGGTACCGTTCACCTGGAGTGTTCAGGCTCAGGAGTCCTTTGATAATTTAAAGTCCCGGTTTATCTCTGCTCCTGTTCTCTCCATTCCAGATCCTGAACGGCAATTCATTGTTGAGGTGGACGCCTCTGATGTCGGGGTAGGCGCAGTCTTGTCCCAGCGTTCCCCCCAGGATGAGAAAGTGCACCCTTGTGCATTTTTCTCTCATCGCCTTAACCCAGCCGAGCGTAATTACGACATTGGTAACCGGGAGCTGCTGGCGGTTAGGTTGGCCTTGGGTGAGTGGCGTCACTGGTTGGAGGGGTCAGCGCAGCCCTTCTTGGTCTGGACGGATCATAAAAATTTAGAATATATCCGTTCGGCCAAGAGGCTGAGCTCGCGCCAGGCTCGCTGGGCACTCTTCTTTGACCGATTTAGCTTCACCCTTTCGTACCGGCCCGGGTCCAAAAATGTTAAGCCTGATGCCCTATCCCGTCAGTTTGAGCGCCCGGGAGAGGAGTCTCCGGCCGATGCCATACTCCCTGAGGGAGTGGTGGTAGGGGCCCTTTCCTGGGACGTTGAGCGACGGGTAGAGGAGGCCGGACGAGGGGTGGAAGTGCCAGATGAGTGTCCAGCGGGTCGGTTATTCGTGCCGGAGGCGCTGCGCCCTGAAGTCCTTCAGTGGGGTCATGAATCTAGGGTTACCTGCCATCCAGGGATCAGGAGGTCGCTGGCTGCCATCCGCCAGCGATTTTGGTGGCCCTCCATCGGCCAGGACGTCAGGCAGTTTGTATTGGCTTGCTCAGTTTGTGCCCAAAATAAGGTTTCCAATCGTCCCCCTGTTGGTCTACTCCGACCCTTACCTATTCCCTCTCGTCCCTGGTCACACATAGCCTTAGATTTTGTCTCTGGCTTGCCCCCTTCTAAAGGTTACACCGTTATTCTCACGGTGGTGGATCGCTTCTCCAAGGCGGTTCATTTTGTTCCCCTGCCCAAACTCCCATCTGCCAAGGAGACAGCTCAACTGGTAATTAACCATGTCTTCCGGATCCATGGTCTTCCGGTCAATGTGGTTTCTGATAGGGGTCCCCAGTTTGTCTCCCGTTTCTGGCAGGAATTCTGTCGACAGATCGGGGCCTCTACGAGTCTGTCGTCAGGTTTTCATCCCCAGACTAACGGACAATGTGAGCGAGCCAATCAGGATCTCGAGCGAGCTCTCCGCTGCCTGGCGTCCCGCAATCCTGCCTCCTGGACCCAACAGCTCTCTTGGATTGAGTATGCCCACAATACTCTCCCAGTGGCATCCACAGGTATGTCACCATTCGAATGTTCTGTTGGCTATCTACCTCCGTTGTTTCCCTCTCAGGAACCCGATGCTGCAGTACCGTCTGCCCTAGCCTTTGTCCAGAGATGTCGCCGTGTCTGGAAAAAGGCTAGGAAGGTCTTGGCCCAGGCCTCTAGACGGACCAAAGCGGCGGCCGATCGCCACCGGACTCCAGCGCCCCGCTATGTCTGTGGTCAGAAGGTATGGCTTTCTACCAAGGACCTGCCTCTCAAGGCTGTCTCTCGCAAGTTAGCGCCTAGGTTCATTGGTCCATACCAGATCACTAAGGTCCTTAATCCGGTTGCGGTACGGCTCAAGTTACCTTCCTCTCTTGGTCGGGTGCACCCTGTTTTTCATGTATCCAGGGTTAAACCTGTTTTCAGATCCTCTCTTAATGCCAACATGTCATCCCCTGCCCCCCCACCCCCTCGTCTAGTGGATGGTTCTCCTGTCTATTCTGTTAGGAGACTGCTAGATGTTCGACGTCGTGGCAGGGGTTTCCAGTACCTGGTGGACTGGGAGGGTTACGGTCCGGAGGAGAGGAGTTGGGTTCCGGCTCGGGATATTCTGGATCAGTCGCTGATCAGGGACTTCCTCCGGAGACCAGGTAGACCCCCTCCTTGAGCCGCCTGGTGGCGTCCTTGAAGGGGGGGGTACTGTCACGATCTCGGTGTGGTCTGCCTAGGTTTTGTTGTCTTGTGTTTGTTCTTCTGGTGCTTTTGTTGTCTTGGAGCACATGCTTGTTTGTGTTTGACAGCTCGCCATGTGCTCCGCTGTCATTGTGTTGTCAGCCCCGCCCCTCTTGTTATCCCTGTTAGCTAATTTTCCCCTTCACCTGCACCCTGTTTTGTCCTCATTATCTCCCCTTTATAATCCCCTCGTGTTTTCTGTATGGTGTCAGTCCGTGATTCTAATTTTCTAGCCCTGACTTCTAGCTGTTACTACTAAGCCCGTCTTGTTTTCTATTAGTGTCTTGTCTGTCTAGCGTTCCTTACTTAGTCACTTTTTGTTTCTACCCGCCCGCTTTTTAGGACTCCTTTTGCTCTCTGCCTTGGCTCACGTCTGCCCGGATTTCCCTCTCTTCACGGCAGCCCCGTCAGCTCTCACTCGGCTCGCACGCCGCGATCTTCTGGGATTCAACAGCGGCGATTCACGGCAGCCCCGCCTGCTCTCACTCAGTTCGCACGCCGCGAATAGCGGCAATCCACGGCAGCCCCGCCTGCTCTCACTCGGCTCGCACGCCGCGATCTTCTGGAATTCATCAACAGCACTACAAAGCAGTCCTGCCTGTGTTCTCTCAGCTCGCACGCCCCGCCTCATCTGGAGCTCAACGCAGATTCTTCACGGAAGCCCCGCCTGCTCTCTTTCTGCTCGCTCTCTGTGCTCCCTCTGGAGTTTATCTGCGGTCGATCGCCGCGGTTAAGCCGACTCTCTTCCCTGCTGGCTTGGCTGGGGCTGGTCTGTTCCCCGTTCGGTCTAGGTTGACCGTTGCTGACTGTTGCGGCTGTTATTAAGCTGAATTTTTACTTTAATTTTTTGTTTTCTCTTTTTCCCTAATTAATAAAAAGCCTTGCTTTCACCTGCATTTGGATTCAGTCTCGTTCCTGACACCTTCAGAATATAGATAGGAATAAAACTGTAAAGTTTGTTGTATTTAAGTACTGTTGAAGTGGAAAAGTGGTCTTTGAAGATTTGTACTGTAACTGAAATCTACAGTAAACAAACCTAAAAATAAAACTAAGTTTAGGTGTATGTAAGTGCTGATGAAATGGAGGAAAAAAAAAACTAATTTTGAGAAAACTGCCTTTAAACATAACTGCCATTGAAATCTACAGACAGAAATGGATAAAATGGAATAAAATGCATTTAAATGTGTATTTTGGATGCTTTCTGGATACTAGTCTGAAAAGAAGACAAGTTACGGAAGCACAATATCAATCCATAAACCAAAAAATACTGTCAAAAGCCAGAAAAAAAAAAACATTTTTTTAAATAAAGGTTGTATAAAACCAAGCAAATGATATGAACAAACCCCTCAGTTAAAATCTTCAGTATATAGATGGGAATAAAACTGTAAAGTTTGGTGTATTTAAGTACTGTTGAAGTGGAAAAGTGGTCTTTGAAGATTTGTACTGTAATTGAAATCTACAGTTACAAAATGATAAAGTGTCACAAAATAAACTTAAAAATAAAACTAAGTTTAGGTATATGTGCTGCTGAAATGGAGAAACAAACTCATTAAAAAAATAGCCGTTAAAAATGTATTGTAATGGAAATCTACAGATACAAATTAAGTGCAATAATAAAACCAAGTAAATGATATATGAACAAACCTCTCAGTAAAAATCTTCAGAACATGAACAAGAATAAAACTGTAAATTATGGTGTATATAAACGCTGCTGAAGTGGAGAAATAAACAAATTTTGAGAAAACTGCCTTTAAACATAACGACTGCAATTAAAATCTACAGACACAAATGGATGAAGTGCACTTAAATGTGTATTTTGGTCGCTTTTTGTCCACTAGTCTGAAAGAAGTCAAGTTATGGAAGCAAAATATCAATCCAGAAACTAAAATCCAGAAAAAAAGCCATATTTGTTAGTAAACGTTGGTGTATTTAAGAACTGTTCAAGTGGAAAAATGGTCTTTGAAGATTTGTACTGTACTTGTAATCTACAGTCACAAATTGATAAAGTGTCAAAAATAAACAAACCTAAAAAATAAAACTAAGTTTTGGTGTATCTAAGTGCTGATGAATTGGAGAAATAAAAAAATAAAAAAATTGAGAAAACTGCCTTTAAACAATTGCAATTGAAATCTACAGACACAAATGGATAAAGTGCAATAAAATGTTTAAAAAAAAGTTACAGAAGCAAAAAAATATAAATTCATAAACCAAAAAAAAAAAAAAGTCAAAAGCCAGAAAAAAAGACATACTTCTTAATAAAAGTTGTATAAAACCAAGCAAATGATATGAACAAACCCCTCAGTAGAAAACTGTAAAGTTTAGTGTATTTAAGTACTCTTGAAGTGGAAAAGTGGTCTTTAAAGATTTGTACTGTAATTGAAATCTAAAATAAATAAACCCAAAAATAAAACTAAGTTTTGGTGTATGTAAGTGCTAATGAAGTGGAGAAAAAAAATAATAATTTTGAGGAAACACCTTTAAACTTGTTTAAATGTATATTTTGGATGCTTTCTGTCCACTAGTTTGAAAGAAGACACGATACGGAAGCAAAATATCAATCCATAAACAAAAAAATACTGTCAAAAGCCATATTTTTTAATAAATGCTGTATTAAACCGGGCGAATGATATGAACAAACCCCTCAGTAAAAACATTCAGAATAGATGGGAATAAAACTAAAGTTTGGTGTGTGCAAATGTTACCAAAATGTAGAAAAACAATTTATTTTTAATATATATATATATATATACATAGTACCGTCATTGAAATCTACAAACAATAAAGTCCAATAAAATAAACACTAACTGTATTTTAGATATTTACCTTCCACTCGTCTAAAACAACATATTTTGAAAAGCCAAATAGAACAAAAGCTCAAAATTGTCCGCTGCATGAAAAAAAAAACCTTTACCTTACCTTTAAACAAACAGGTTAATCAGCAGTATGAAATAAAGAATATCAGCAACTGACTATGAAAACATGAAGAGAATTATCACCCCAACATTTATTTTGTAGGCGATATGTTGTGCATTTATCTCAAACTGCTGTGGCACTGCAGGTGTTTGAGTAAAGCCACACACATACACAAACTAATGACAGAGTTTCTCTGAGCGCTGTGTGTGTATTTTAGGCCTCAGCTAGGCCAGCCAGAAAGGCGATATTCTCTTAAGTATCGTTTGAGAACTTCGAAAGATATACGTTCGCTGAGTAAATGATGAAATTCTCCTAATGACTTAAACAGCATCAGTCATAATGTCATCGCCGCACCGCCGCAGCTGTAGCGCTGATATTCATCCGCGAGCAGGAACGCCGTCCGTCACTGCGATTTCTCCCCGATGTGTCCCCATCAACTTATGAAATAGTAGGGAACGATTCGTAATTATTTACTCAATGAAAAATACCTTCCTGGCAACGCGAAAGCCGGAGACAGACTCCACTGAGCTGTTAGTCAAAGCGTGAAGGGTTTGCGAAACAAATCACACTCGCTGACAGTAAGAGTCGCTCAGAGATTAACCAGGACTCACTGCAGAAAAATTACAGATATTTCACAAATGCATTTAAAGTTGAGCATTTTTTTATTTTTTAATCTGCTAACTGACATATTTCATCGTATTCTCTGATGGTTTAGTGTAGTGGCCTGTAGCCGTCAGATAATCATATTCAGCGTCCAGAAGATTTTTTTCTGATTATTAATATTACTATATAGAAGCTTATTTCTGCCATGGTTTAAATAAATTGCTACTTTTTAATCTCACAGTACTCACTTTTTTTTTTTTTTTTTACTCAGAATGATGTTTAGGCCATGTCTCGAAATTACGAGAATAAAGTCAAAATGTTTTGAGAATAAAGTAAAAATACAAGATTAAACTTTTTCCATTTCTCTTAATCCAGGCCTTTAAATGCACAATATACTTTTAAAATTATTTTAAATTACGGCTTCCTTCTCATAGCATTTTGACTGTTTTCTCACAGTATTTCGACTGTTTTCTCACAGTATTTCGACTGTATTCCCGTGGTATTTTGACTGTATTCTCCTAGAAGTTCGTCTGTATTCTCGTAGAAGTTCGACTGTATTCTCGTAGAAGTTCGACTGTATTCTTGTAGAAGTTCGACTGTATTCTTGTAGAAGTTCGACTGTATTCTCATAGTATTATGACTGTATTCTCATAGTATTTCGACTGTATTCTCGTAGAAGTTCCACTGTATTCTCGTAGAAGTTCGACTGTATTCTCGTAGAAGTTCGTCTGTATTCTCGTAGAAGTACTGTATTCTCGTAGAAGTTCGACTGTATTCTCGTAGAAGTTCGACTGTATTCTTGTAGAAGTTCGACTGTATTCTCATAGTATTATGACTGTATTCTCATAGTATTTCGACTATTCTCGTAGAAGTTCGGCTGTATTCTCATAGAAGTTGGAATGTATTCTCATAGAAGTTCGACTGTATTCTCATAGTATTATGACTGTATTCTCATAGTATTATGACTGTATTCTCATAGTATTTCGACTGTATTCTCATAGTATTTCGACTGTATTCTCATAGTATTTCGACTGTATTCTCGTAGAAGTTCGGCTGTATTCTCGTAGAAGTTCGACTGTATTCTCGTAGAAGTTCGACTGTATTCTTGTAGTATTTCGACTGTATTCTCGTAGTATTTCGACTGTATTCTCGTAGAAGTTCGACTGTATTCTCGTAGAAGTTCGACTGTATTCTCGTAGTATTTCGACTGTATTCTCGTAGTATTTCGACTGTATTCTCATAGTATTTCGACTGTATTCTCGTAGTATTTCGACTGTATTCTCGTAGTATTTCGACTGTATTCTCGTAGTATTTCGACTGTATTCTCGTAGTATTTCGACTGTATTCTTGTAGAAGTTCGACTGTATTCTCGTAGTATTTCGACTGTATTCTCGTAGAAGTTCGGCTGTATTCTCGTAGAAGTTCGACTGTATTCTCGTAGTATTTCGACTGTATTCTCGTAGTATTTCGACTGTATTCTCGTAGTATTTCGACTGTATTCTCGTAGTATTTCGACTGTATTCTCGTAGTATTTCGACTGCATTCTCGTAGAAGTTCGACTGTATTCTCGTAGAAGTTCGACTGTATTCTCGTAGTATTTCGACTGTATTCTCGTAGTATTTCGACTGTATTCTCGTAGTATTTCGACTGTATTCTCGTAGAAGTTCGACTGTATTCTCACAGTATTTCGACTGTATTCTCATAGTACTATGACTGTATTCTCATAGTTTTTCGACTCTATTCTCATAGTATTTTGACTATTCTTGTAGTGGTTCGATTTTATTCTCCCATGGCCATGGAACAATCTCAACAATACCATTTAATGGTCAATTATTTCATGTGTAGGGCTGTACTAATTGGTTCTCTCTGCATCTCATGATTTTTTTTCTTCCACAGAATAAAACAATTTTTTTTCTTTTTATTTAGTCTTATTTAGTATTTCGACTGTATTCACGCAGTATTGCGACTTTACTCTCGTAGCATTACGACTGTATTTTCGTAGCATTATGACTGTATCCCCGTAGCATTTCGACTGTATTCCCGTGGTATTCCGACTTTATTCTCGCAGTATTTCAACTGCATTCTCGTAGTATTACAACTGTATTCCCGTAGCATTTCGACTGTATTCTCGTAGAAGTTCGACTGTATTCTCGTAGAAGTTCAACATTTTTTTTCTACAGAATAAAACTAAAAATATAATTTCTGCTTTTTATTTCACCATTTTCTTTTTGGTAATGTGAGTTTATATTTTGCCAATATTTAAAAAAATAAAAATAAATTAACTCCAACAAGACAACGAAATCAAACAATTTTGAACCTGGTTTCAACTAATGTTCAGATTTATCTTCTGGAAATGAGTTTAATTAGATTATGCACAGTTTGCACATTTAAACAGCAAAGTTGTAATACACATTAAAATATATATACATTTGCAATTCTCAATGTAATTAATCATCTAGGGAAATATGGTGATATGCATAATTTCTATTTTTTACTCTATCCACTTGTAGTGTCTTGTCATTGGTGTTGGTGTATGTACCTATGCAAAGGTGCTTGAGCTCAAAAATGCTGTGGGTTTCTTGCATGGCACATTCTCTGTTCTTCATTACATGTAGACGAAACATCCTAGTGGCTTGGCAGAATATGTCTTTCATGTGCGTTAGTCGAGTTTCCCTCTGCAGAGTCTAACCAGAAACACCCCAGAGCCCTGAGCAAGGTCATGAGGTCTCCTGCCAGCCTGCAATATCTAATAAAAGAAAAAAAGGGACAAAATGGAAAAACGGTAGAATTTGGCAATGCACTTCTAAACATAAAGGGTGTTTATTCACAACAATGCCACAGAAGCGCACTTTGGTTTTAAAAAGATTCTTTCAGTGAACGGTTCTTAAAACATTTTTTCTTTGTGAAAAAGACAGTTTTAATAGTCACAAGAACCCTTTTTCCATTATAAAGAAGCTTTTGTCCAATGGAAGGTTTTGATGAATGATAAAAGTCTGTTCACAGCAGATAACATTAAAAATACAGGAGTCCACACCATAGCTATAACAATAAAGGCACGTAGAAACAATATATTTGGAATCACTTTCAGCTGATGAACGATAAAAACATTGACATCAGAATCAATGCTGCTATCAAGAGCTCGAGAATTTAAAGCAGCAGACTTCAAAGAACAATCATTCCACCTTAAGAACATTAAACAGGAGTCATTTACTGTTTGATTTCATGGAATGTAAAAAGTAAAACGTTTAAAGTTGGTTTAAATGGTTTAAAATTATGGTGACGCATTGCTGCCACACATTTTTTTTCCACTCTATGTCATAAGATTTCTTTTCTCATAAAAACTACATCTTTTTTTCGTAATAACGAGATGTTTTCTCATTAAAACAACATCTTTTCTTTTAAAAATGATAATTATCTCATTAAAAGTACATATTTTCTTATTATAAGATGTTTTCTCATTAAAAAATTACATTTTCTCTTAAAAATGAAAATTATCTCGTTAAAACAACATCTTTTTCATAGTAACGAGATGTTTTCTCGTTAAATGACATCTTTTCTTGTAAAATTGACAATTATCTCATTAAAACTACATCTTTTCTCGTAATAACGAGATGTTTTCTCATTAAAACGACATCTTTACCCATACAAATGACAATTATCTCATTAAAACTACATCTTTTCTCATTATAAGATGTTTTCTCATTAAAAAATTACATTTTCTTGTAAAAATGACAATTATCTCATTAAAACTACATCTTTTCTTGTAAAAATGACAATTATCTCATTAGAACTAAATTTTTTCTCTTAAAAATGAAAGTTCTCGTTAAAACAAGATCTTTTTCATAGTAACGAGATGTTTGAGTTAAATGACATCTTTTCTTGTAAAATTGACAATTATCTCATTAAAACTACATCTTTTCTCATAATAAAGAGATGTTTTCTCATTAAAACGACATCTTTTATCATAAAAATGACAATTATCTTGTAAAAACAACATCTTTTTGTAATAACGAGATGTTTTCTCATTAAAACGACATCTTTTCTTGTAAAAATTTCAATTATGTCATTAAAACTAAAATATTTTCTCGTAATAATGAGATGTTTTCTCATTAAAACGACATCTTTTCTTTTAAAAATGACAATTTTCTCATTAAAAACTACATCTTTTCTCGTAAAAATGACAATTATCTCATTAAAACAACTTTTTTGTAATAACGAGATGTTTTCTCATTAAAACAACATATTTTCTTGTAAAAATGGCAATTATCTCATTAAAACCAGTGTTTTCCCTGCCATTATCTTATCCCAACGCCCAATATTAGTCTTGTATTACTTTTGTACAGTATAATGTAGGTATTTATATGTTCCTATTTAAATAATTGACAATATATTATAAATAAAAATATATATTACAACAAGATTAACCACTTAATTGTAAAAAAAAAAATACAATTATTTAAAACAGAATTTTTCTTCCATGTCTTAATTTTAACAGTAAACCTGTTTGTTTGCCAAAAATTAAAAGGGTTTATTTTTCATTTGATTAAAAATAAATGTTTATGCTTTCATTTGGTTATCAGAAAAATTAAAACACTCAAGAATTTCTAAAAAAAAGAAAAAAAAGAAAAGAAAAAGATTGTAGAGCCCTATTGTTCAAAATGTTAAAATAGAGAGTTTTGGACTTATATTTTCACTGAAATAAATGTTTTCGTTATTACACAAAGTAGGCTAAACTACCGGGAAAAAAACTAACGTTGGCTACCGCAACACAAAATTAAATCTCTTTATGCTCAACAAGGACAGTAAAGAACGCATTGAGATGAAAAGAGAGCAGTGAAGGTCACGTAAGAGCTGCAACGAACAGAAAAGAGCAGCTAAGTACTGCGTTAATCTCCAGAACCGGCTCCGATGAGAAAACAAGACATGCGAGACGCTCTCAGTCCTCAAACCCTTCTGCTAAATGACGACAAAGATCAAAACACCGGAGGAATCTCGGTCGGACTTGCATGAAAACTCTTGATCATAAGCAAAGATCATGTGACTCTATCAGATTTTTTGAGAATTTAAAAGTAGGATCCACAAAACCCTGCTGATTGTCTGTGTCCTTTGTTGTTTTTAAGACAGTTTGAAGCCTTCAGACGAGCAGCATGGCATTTGCTGGAAAGCAGGACTGAATGAAAGGTTCTGGTTTTGAACCTGAGAGAAAGAAACCAGAGCTGAGCTCAAGAGGATTAACTCACACAGACAGTGAGGAACTAATCGATTGTGATATAATAGACCTGTACATAAACACAGTGAAAGAACATCACCGATGGATGAAGAGAGCAGGGACAGAAGGTCGCTGGATAATGGACTCAAATAACTGGACTTCAGCCTTGTTTCTGGTCTAAAAAGAGCTGCCAACATTTACAGAAAGGAAAAACATTAAGACTCCCACAGCATTCAGCGCTCAACCACTGTCACATTAGAGATGCTCATTGGCCAAACACCGCTTCGTGAAACCTTGAAACCTTTGCAAATCTTTTGTTTCAAACTAGTGATGGCCGCTTTCAAACCACTGCTTTGTAAAGCTTTTTCTATACATTTCGTACAGAATCACAGATGCTGTAAAATGAAATTCCAGGACTTTCAAACACTTTTCATGCACTACTTTTTATTTTTTAAGGCAGACATTGAAGTGAGTTGCTGGTTCTGTCTTTTCTGAGTAAGATTTATTCACTTGCTTGCCAATGAACCCACACAAAAACACAGATTTGTAATGTTCATGCAATCTTTTGTTACAATTTTGTAAGTGAGATTTCTTTATGTTTTAAATTTGTTTTCTATAGATTGTCTAAAGTTCTGTTCATAAAAACACATTACTTTTTTTGTTAACCTGGCAAAAAACATGGTTACTATAGTTAAACCGTGACAAGCACAAATCAACCATGTTTTTTCTACACTAACCATAGTTTAACCATGGTATTTGTAGTAAAACTGGTTGTAAAAAAAAACATGTTTACTACAGTAAAACCACGGTAAATTTTAAGGGATTTTGCATTTGTGTATATTTTCTATATGTTACCTTTGATTTTTTTTTTTATAACTGTACTGCCTTAATATTTTAATTAAATTAAAAAAAAAGAAATCGAAGAAAAAAAAAATCTCGAACCTGCCCCGAAGTTCCGATCTGAATCAAAAGATTCACAATCCTGCCCCGAAGTTCCAATCTGAATCAAAAGATTCACAATCCTGCCCCGAAGTTCCAATCTGAATCAAAAGATTCACAATCCTGCCCCGAAGTTCCAATCTGAATCAAAAGATTCACAATCCTGCCCCGAAGTTCCAATCTGAATCAAAAGATTCACAATCCTGCCCCGAAGTTCCAATCTGAATCAAAAGATTCACAATCCTGCCTTGAAGTTCCAATCTGAATCAAAAGATTCACAATCCTGCCCCGAAGTTCCAATCTGAATCAAAAGATTCACAATCCTGCCCCGAAGTTCCAATCTGAATCAAAAGATTCACAATCCTGCCTTGAAGTTCCAATCTGAATCAAAAGATTCACAATCCTGCCCCGAAGTTCCAATCTGAATCAAAAGATTCACAATCCTGCCCCGAAGTTCCAATCTGAATCAAAAGATTCACAATCCTGCCTTGAAGTTCCAATCTGAATCAAAAGATTCACAATCCTGCCTTGAAGTTCCAATCTGAATCAAAAGATTCACAATCCTGCCTTGAAGTTCCAATCTGAATCAAAAGATTCACAATCCTGCCTTGAAGTTCCAATCTGAATCAAAAGATTCACAATCCTGCCTTGAAGTTCCAATCTGAATCAAAAGATTCACAATCCTGCCCCGAAGTTCCAATCTGAATCAAAAGATTCACAATCCTGCCCCGAAGTTCCAATCTGAATCAAAAGATTCACAATCCTGCCTTGAAGTTCCAATCTGAATCAAAAGATTCACAATCCTGCCCCGAAGTTCCAATCTGAATCAAAAGATTCACAATCCTGCCTTGAAGTTCCGATCTGAATCAAAAGATTCACAATCCTGCCCCGAAGTTCCAATCTGAATCAAAAGATTCACAATCCTGCCCCGAAGTTCCAATCTGAATCAAAAGATTCACAATCCTGCCCCGAAGTTCCAATCTGAATCAAAAGATTCACAATCCTGCCCCGAAGTTCCAATCTGAATCAAAAGATTCACAATCCTGCCTTGAAGTTCCAATCTGAATCAAAAGATTCACAATCCTGCCTTGAAGTTCCAATCTGAATCAAAAGATTCACAATCCTGCCTTGAAGTTCCAATCTGAATCAAAAGATTCACAATCCTGCCTTGAAGTTCCGATCTGAATCAAAAGATTCACAATCCTGCCTTGAAGTTCCGATCTGAATCAAAAGATTCACAATCCTGCCTTGAAGTTCCAATCTGAATCAAAAGATTCACAATCCTGCCCCGAAGTTCCAGTCTGAATCAAAAGATTCACAATCCTGCCTTGAAGTTCCGATCTGAATCAAAAGATTCACAATCCTGCCTTGAAGTTCCAATCTGAATCAAAAGATTCACAATCCTGCCCCGAAGTTCCAATCTGAATCAAAAGATTCACAATCCTGCCTTGAAGTTCCAATCTGAATCAAAAGATTCACAATCCTGCCCCGAAGTTCCAATCTGAATCAAAAGATTCACAATCCTGCCTTGAAGTTCCGATCTGAATCAAAAGATTCACAATCCTGCCTTGAAGTTCCGATCTGAATCAAAAGATTCACAATCCTGCCTTGAAGTTCCGATCTGAATCAAAAGATTCACAATCCTGCCTTGAAGTTCCGATCTGAATCAAAAGATTCACAATCCTGCCTTGAAGTTCCGATCTGAATCAAAAGATTCACAATCCTGCCTTGAAGTTCCGATCTGAATCAAAAGATTCACAATCCTGCCTTGAAGTTCCGATCTGAATCAAAAGATTCACAATCCTGCCCTGAAGTTCCGATCTGAATCAAAAGATTCACAATCCTGCCTTGAAGTTCCGATCTGAATCAAAAGATTCACAATCCTGCCTTGAAGTTCCGATCTGAATCAAAAGATTCACAATCCTGCCTTGAAGTTCCAATCTGAATCAAAAGATTCACAATCCTGCCCCGAAGTTCCAATCTGAATCAAAAGATTCACAATCCTGCCCCGAAGTTCCAAACTAAATCAAAATATTTACAAACCTGCAAAATCTCCGAACTGAATCAAATGATTCACTAACCCGCCCTGAAGTTCTGAACCAAATCAAATGATTCAGGATACGCAATTTGAAGTACCGATCTAAATAAAATTATTTGCAATACGCAAAGCTCTGATAAGGCAAATGACTCACAAACCTCTCAAAACTAACTGAAATGATTCACAAAACGCGATTTAAGGTCCCCATCAGAATTAAATGACTCCCAAATCCACGCCGTAGTTCCCATCTAAACCAAATGACCCACGATCTGCACCCCAAAGTTCTGAACGGAATCAAAAGATGGGTTTTGCTACACTAACCATAGTTTAACCATGGCATTTGTAGTAAAACTGTGGTTATACAAATAGTAAATCGATACTTAAAAAAATATTTTTTTAAACATGATAACTGTACTTTTACTATAATAAAACCACGGTTAATTTTCATAAGGGATACGCGAAGTCAAATGATTCACGAACCCGCTCCAAAGTCCCGATCCAGCTCAAATGATTCGCGATAGCCTACAAGAACTGTGAATCATTTTGCGACGCATTTCGTAAATGAATAGCACTTCAAATTTGATCTGGGTTTTGCTAGTGAATCTTTTGACATGAATGATCAAAGTCACCAGTTTGAATAAATCGGAGCGGTTCCATCGTAAATAACTCACTAAATTAATTTGGTTCATCGCTTCCAGTTTTTGCGTCTTTAGCCATGTTACACTATCAGTACTACTACTACTACTGGCTTAGCTCACTAGTTGTATTACATTTACTGAAATAAGCAAAAAAAAGCATGTTTTAAATTGTTAATTTTGAGTGAAGAGATAAATGTGCTTATGGAACAAAGTAAACACTAATTTCATTGACACATTGCTTTTCAATAATCCAAGCACTTTTCAAGTACCTCTTCAGGAATAGTAATATTTTCAAGGGTTTTCCAGACCTTAAATTTCAAAAAGTCAAATTCAAGTAGGCCTACTTAAAACACCTTGTACCCTGCATTATACTTTATATAAAACATTTCCAGTGAACCAGTTTTATACATTTGTAGACACATTTGTATAACAAAGAAGATTGCCTTGAGAAAGTTTTTTTTTTTTTTTTAATTTTTAAGTGTTTTTGTGCACGTTTGGGCTGTTTTTGTTCTGTCCAGCAGGCGTCACCAGCGCCATTTTGCAAACTGATTCAAAGTTTCGAAAAGATTGGTTTCTCATATCACTACTTGAACCTTGCTGAGCAAGTAAATCAAACTTACCTCAGTAATCACATCCAAAAGGTTCACTCAGAGTGTTGTATGTTGCTGACATGTTAAAGATTTCTGGTGATCCAATAAACCACGTTGAAGAACATTTCTAGCTGCTCAGCGTGTTCACACTGACTGAAAGAACTACAGTGGCGGGAAGCAGTGCGTCACGTGCTTCAATGACGATTCGCGCTCTTTTACGTCACGTGGTGCTTTTGAATAAAATCTCCAACGCTAAAACGCTGTACTCAACGTTTACATCAATAAAACGCGATCGCGTCTGGTTTAATTAAACGCGTTTCAAGCCATTTTCAAACTTTTATTTATTTCTTTGAAATCCCCTTGAGATTTAAAATGTATATTTCAAACATTTCTTTATATGTTAATCGTTTCCTAACGAGTTAATGGACAACTGACATGCAGGTAAACAAATATTTTGTATATATTTTTGTTGATTGTTTTAATAGTTAACATTTTCTTTCCCACAGATTTGATGTTTAAATGTTTTCTGTAAACACAAAACTACAGATAAAGGAGTAGAAGGATTATTTTGTTACTTGAAAGTTAAGCGATTTAAATATTAACATTTACAAGTAAATATGTTAAGTCAAAGGGTTTGATTGACAAAAATGTTTGGGAATCCCTTTATCAAATACACTTGATCAAACGTGATGATAAAGACATTTATAATGTTACAAAAGATTTCAGATAAATGCTGTTTTTCTGAACTTTCTATTCATCAAGAAACCTGAAAAAATCTACTCAGCTGTTTTCAACAATAATAATATTTTTTTTTATCAGCAAATCAGAATATTAGAATGATTTCTGACGGATCAAGTGACACTAAAGACCAGTAATGATGCTAAAGATTAAGCTTTAAAATCACAGGAATAAATTACACATTTTAAAATATAGTCACATAGAAAGCAGTTATTTTAAATAGTAAAAATATTTCAAAATTTTACAGTTTTTGCTGTACTTTGGATCAAATTATGGAAGCTCGTTTCCGCCACTAAATAAAACAATTTAAAAAGGTTATTGTGACCTTTTTTCTCAGAATTGTGAGATATAAACTCACAATTGCGAGTTATAAAGTCAGAATTCCAAAGTATAAACTTGCAATTCTGAGAAATGAAGTCGCAATTGCAAGTTATAAAGTCAGAATTGTGTGATATAAATTCTGAGAAAAAAAAAGTCATACAAACAAGATACAATTAGTAATTTTTAGAAAAAAAAAGTCAGTTTACATGAGTTTATATGACGCAATTCTAAGGAAAAAAGTCAGAATTGTGAGTTTATATCTTGCAATTCTGTCTTTATAACTTGCAATTGTGCGTTTATATCTCAGTCCTGAGAAAAAAAAGTCAGATTTGCGAGTTATAAAGTCAGAATGCTTTCTTTTGAATAAAATCTCCAGTGTTAAAACGCTGTACTCAACGTTTGCATCAATAAACGCGATCGCGTCTGGTTTAATTAAACGCTTTTTAAAACTTTTATTTATTTATTTTTAAATCCCCTTGAGATTTAAAATTTATATTTCAAACATTTCGTTACTTGTAAATCGTTTTCTAATGAGTTACATGCAGGTAAACAAATATTTCATGTTTATATATTTATTTATTGTTGATTGTTTTAATAAGTAACATTTTCTTTCCCACAGATTTGATGTTTGAATGTTTTCAATAAACACAGGACTACAGAAGGAGTAGAAGGATTATTTTATTACTTAAAAGTATGTACAGGTTTCTATCCAGGGAAATAACGGAACATATGACTATATGTACAATTCTTTTTTTTTTTACATTATGTCTTTACAAGAAGTTGCATTTGGAAAAAAAAAAACAATGCCTTGCTAATACATGGAAAAAAATACACACACTCACATACAAATGAAGCGTTGCAATACACACATAAATAAATATCAACATCAACATTCACTGACTGCCACAACAAACATCTCTACAGCCGAGAACATATACAGTTTACGTCGTTTCGTCGGAAAACACGCATATGTAATTACTAATAAACACAACACTCTCGGTTAATCTTTAATGCAATACTGCTAACATATTAATAAGAGGCAACAAAGATGGATTGTTGATGCCAAATCAAAATATTTAACTGTTTTGAGTTATGAGCATTTCCTAAAAGCATCATAAGCGTAAGTAGATTGTTCGAAAACAACTTACAATGCTCTTAAATGTAAAAGATCTGCATTAAAATTCATAAAAACAACAGTTTACGCTTTTGCAATGACATGAGAGCGTGCAAACCACGACTGAATAAGTGAAGGTTTGACTTGCTCTCAGTTAATGCAGAATTTTCTGAAGTTTCTCCAGTTGAATCAGCCATTCTTCCATTAAAATATAACACAATTTCATATAGCATGATCAAACCGCCATGATTCACTCAGCTTTTGACCCTGAAATGGTGTAAATTCACACATGAAACACTGCTGATGCTCAAGAGTTTGGGTCGATTTCTTAATCAAAGTTGTCGGATTAAAACCGTAGTGCTTGGGAGAGGTGTTCAGAGCGGACGCTGAATATTCTGTGGTTTCGCGTCTATCGAAAGCTGCGATTAGCTGCACGTCGTGTTGCGTCTTCTGATTGTTTCAGTGTTTCTCCGCTGAGGACTTCTGATGCTGAAGCTGATGATGATGAAGACGAGTTTCTGTAAAGAACAAAAACACATGAAAACGTCAGTGTGAAAGATTCATATGCAATCATATGCAAATATAAATGTTTTGGAGAATTTCCATTGCACTAAATGGCTGAAATTCCCATTTACATAACAGATTTATCAATAATGAATGCGGTGAATTATCATTGCATTGATGCATTTTACGTTATTATTAATAGCATAGGCATATAGAGCATATAATGTGCTTTTATAAATATTTAGGAATAAATGAACATGGAGGAATAACTGCCGCTGCTCCAATTTGATTGTTATTTTAGCAATAGCAGGAGGATTCCTTAACAATAATAATACACAAATATCTCATAGGCCACAGTCTGCATTTTATTTAATAGTATAAAATAGTATCGAAACGCAATTTTATGCAAGTAGCGTGTTTTTAGCTATACAGCAAACATTTTAAATATCTTGAAAATGTCTTTAAAAGCGTTAAAAGTGTTTTCTTTGTTTGAAACATTTGGCCAAAATCTCGAAAAGAGCTTGTTTTTTCTTCTTCTTGAGTAGCCTAAAGAAAACGCTGAATTGTAATAATACAGAGAAACGCATGGACAGAAACAGGAAAACACAGATTCTGCTCAGAGTGAACCAATTTTTCTGGTTGTTTTAAACCGTGCTTAAGCATACAAAAAAAATAAAAAATCATCTGCAAAAATTTATATTTTCTCATTTTACTAAATTGTGCATGACATACTAAATACTAAATCATGACCAGGATTTAGTTACAGGATTAGTTCACTTTCAGAACAAGAATTTACAGATAATGTACTCACCCTTATGTCATCCAAGATGTTCATGTCTTTCTTCAGTCGTAAGGAAATTATGTTTTTTGAGGAAAACATTTCAGGATTTCTCTCCATATAGTGGACTTCAATGGTGCTCCCGAGTTTGAACTTCCAAAATGCAGCTTCAAATGGCTCTAAACGATCACAGCCGAGAAAAGTAGGGTCTTATCTAGCTAAACAATCGGTTATTTTCTAAAAAAAAATACTTTTAAACCTCAAATGCTCATCTGGTCTAGCTCTGCGTGTATAAAAGTTAGGGTATGTCAAAAAAAAAAACTCCAATCTCTTTTTCTCCTCCAACTTCAAAATCATCCTACATTGCCATTGTACCTTTTTTTGTAAAGGGTGTTTTAATTTCTATGCACGTTCACTTGTAAACACTGAGTCTGTACTTCTGCAGCGATGTTGGACGATTTTAAAGCTGGAGGACAAAATGAGATGAGAGTTTATTGACATACCCTAACTGTTATGAACTGGAATACACAGAGTACAAGCAGAGCTAGACAAGGCGAGCATTTGAGATTAAAAAGTAAATAAGTTGTAAATGTTTTTAGAAAATGACTGATCGTTTCGCGAGATAAGACCTTTCTTCCTCATCTGGGATCATTTAGAGCTGTTTAAAGCTGCATTTAAACTGCATTTTGGAAGTTCAAACTCAGGGGCACCATAGAAGTCTATTATATAGAGAGAAATCCTGAAACGTTCACCCAAAAAACATAATTTCCTTACGACTAAAGAAAGAAAGACATGAACATCTCGGATGACAAGGGGGTGAGTGCATTATCTGTGCGCTGTGTTCATTTTTGTTCTGAAAGTGAACTACTAGTAAGTTGTGCACAACATTTAGTAAAGCGAGGGAGCGAATTCTTTAAGTTCTTTAAGAACTTTAAGTGTAAAAATATCCTCTTTGAATACAGCGCTGTTGTCTTAGAAGTGTAGTGTTTATAACACGTGAAACCAGTGTTGTTTTTGACAACCATCTTAGATTTAGTCATAGTCTTAGTCTTTTGGACTAAAATGCTTATTAGTTTTAGTCCAATTTTAGTCGACGAAAAGTCAAAAAGGTTTTAGTCTAGTTTTAGTCGACGAAAAGTCAAAAAGGTTTTAGTCTAGTTTTAGTCAAAAAAGGGGAAAAAGTAGTCTTTTAACAAATTAATGTAGGTCAGTAAGTATTTTGCTGTTGGGTAGTGTCACTTGTAAGTTGTGAAAATAGCAGATCTATAGTTCAACACAATGTGAGCTTCCGGATCGACTATTTTCACCAATAATTACAATAATGAAGGAATGTTTTAGAACATAAAAGACAAACAAGGATGGAATGCTAAAACGGCTTGCCATACTAGTATGGCAAAGAGTATTTAATGCTAAAATGGCTTGCCTTACTAGTATGGCAAAGAGTATTTAATGCTAAAATGGCTTTCCATACTAGTATGGCAAAGAGTATTTAATGCTAAAATGGCTTTCCATACTAGTATGGCAAAGAGTATTTAATGCTAAAACGGCTTTCCATACTAGTATAGCAAAGAGTATTTAATGCTAAAACGGCTTTCCATACTAGTATGGCAAAGAGTATTTAATGCTAAAATGGCTTGCCATACTAGTATGGCAAAGAGTATTTAATGCTAAAACGGCTTGCCATAGCGGCAGATATTTTCCGGTTTTAATTGGCATGCACAATACGCGGAAATGTTGTGCATTTTAAACGTCTGACGGACCACCCACTAACATTTTCGTCTATTCTCGTCTCGTCAACGAAAACTCACACACGTCTCGTCATGTTTTAGTCATCAACGAGCCATTTTTATCTCGTCATCGTCTCGTTATCGTCATGAAAAAAAGTGGCGTCAACGAAATGATTTCGTCATCGTCATCGTTGACGAAAACAACACTGCGTGAAATGTGAGAAAAATGGATTTTCCCTGGTTGTTATTTAAGAACATTAAACCTGCTCCAATGCACTACCTTTGCGCTCAAGTCTGGCGTCTTTTGCGGGGACTGCGGGGGTGTCCCATACGCCACTGTCCATAATACATGTAATCAGTTACTAGCGGTTTCTCACACTCCCTTTAACCTAGGGCTGGGCGATATGGCACAAATGTAATCTCGATACATTTTTTCCCATATTGAACGATGACGATATATATTTCGATATAAGCTGTTGATGTTGCCAAGCTTTAGAATAGTATCCCAACAGTGACTAAAGCCACAAAAATTAAAGGGTTCATTAAATTACATTTTAAAACAGATTACAGATTTGGCCTTAAAAATTAAAACAACTTACTAAAATAAATTAAAAAACGATAGTTGTGACAGAGTATGGTAAATGAGAGCAAATGTGCAAAATGTAAACATAAAATTATTGTAAAAACATAATTTGTAAGATAATTATTTATTTATTTATTATTATTAACACAATTGTTTATTTTCTCTATTATAGGTTGAGCTATTTAAATTAGAGGCAACCACTGCATTTTGAAACAATCTACAGTATAAATCAGTGTTGTTTTCGTCAACGATGACGAAATCATTTCGTTGACGCCACTTTTTTTCATGACGATAACGAGACGATGACGAGATAAAAATGGCTCGTTTAAGACTAAAACATGACGAGACGTGTGTGAGTTTTCGTTGACGAGACGAGAATAGACGAAAATGTTAGTGGCTGGTCCGTCAGACGTTTAAAATGCATTTCCGCTTATTGTGCACGCCAATCAAAACCGGAAAATATCTGCCGCTATGGCAAGCCGTTTTAGCATTAAATACTCTTTGCCATACTACTATGGCAAGCCGTTTTAGCATTCCATCCTTGTTTGTCTTTTATGTTTTAAAACATTCCTTCATTATTGTAATTATTGGTAAAAATTGTCGATCCGGAAGCTCACATTGTGTTGAACTATAGATCTGCTATTTTCAGAACTTATAAGTGACACTACCCAACAGAAAAATACTTACTGACCTACATTAATTTCTTAAAAGACTACTTTTTCCCCTTTTTTTGACTAAAACTAGACTAAAACATTTTTGACTTTTCGTCGACTAAAATTGGACTAAAACTATCACATATAGAAGTGACTAAAATTTGACTAAAACTAATAACCATTTTAGTCCAAAAGACTAAGACTAAGACTAAATCTAAGATGGTTGTCAAAAACAACACTGGTATAAATAACAAAAAATTACGACACAGTTCTTTCTTAATCGTATCAAGTGCAGATAATTCAGCCATAATCAAAGTAGGCTACTCTCTAAATATTCAAAGTGCAAATAGAGACCGAATATTTCAAGCATGATACAGAGCTATAGACATACACAACCTATCATAGCCTACATACTAATAACAGCCTAGATACGTCATGTAGCCTAATTTGCGTGCATTGTGGAGTCACTTTCTAAACAAAGGGGATTAAAATTGCTTTTGAATGCGCGTGCGTTTTTTGCTTTCGGTTTCAGTTTTAACAATCGCGCCAAACTCTCAGCTGAGCTGAGTCACTTTTCAGATAGTCAAACCACTTATATAACGGAATTCGTGCTACCTTTTTTGTCGGCAATTTCAACATCTTTGGACAATAACTCGAGGTTAGATTCACTTTCGTCACTGCTTCCGCTCTTTTTTTGTTGTTGTTGTCATCCTGGTGTTAAGTTTGCTTCGCAAAGTGCGCTAGGAAATGAACTTTGTACTTTGACATGCACACGCACGCTGCACGCTGATTGGCCGCTGTCGCATATTTCTGCTGTGTGATTGGCTCTTAGATTAATCCATATCGAGCAAAAAATGTCTAGAGCTTATCATCGTTATTAACATAAATTTTATCGCGATTCGATATGATATCGTTAATCGGCCCAGCCCTACTTTAACCTCCAGAATCTTGTTTGCTTACTTTGCTGAAGCGGCGGCCGCTCGGGTGTCTGGAAGATCTTCTTTGTCGCAGGTCCTTCTCCTGCTGTGGTGATGACCTGAACCTCTAACCTGTAGAAGGTGGCCGGCCGGAGGTTGGACACGACCAGACGGTTATGATCCTGAAAAATAGCACAAAATAAACAGAGCTTTTAGACCAAATCTTCACAATAAAGACAGTTTTAAGGGGAGACACTGCAGGCACCATGTTTCATGAAGCGTTTTTTCAGTTTAGTGAAAAAGTGAAAAAACACCCAAAAGTATTTCTTTTACAGCACTTTATCTATTTGTGTCAATAAATTTAAATTAAAATCCATATTTTTAAAGGCCAAGAGTTTTTTTCTCCTTCACTGAGCCATAAATCTCCACTTCAGTAGCACTTTTACACACCAGACTTTACATTTGTATTCCTGACTATATCCTGAAGGTTTTTACAAAGGAATTTGTTCAGATATAATTTGCTTGATTTTATACAACGTTTTATTCCCCCCAAAAATGGTAAAAAAGGTTATTATTAATGTTTTAATTTTAGTTAAAGCTTTAGTACTTTTGTTGTTGTTTTTTCATTTGTCATTTATATTTTATAGTTTTTTTATATTTATATTTTGTAAACGTAATAAAAGAAATTTATATTTTCTATCTAATTTTTATTAATTTTTCTTAGTCTTATTTTTTATTTTATTTTGATTATCCATGCAAAAAAAGGTAATGTTTATGTTTTGAATTGCATTACATTTACAGATTTGGCCGATGCTTTTATGCATGTTTCTCATTTTTATTATTTTTTTAATATTATTTATTTCCAGTTAGTAATTTTAGTATGCATTTATTTACATTGCATTTATATAATGTATTATTTTGAATTAGCTTTTATTTTTTATATTTTCAGTTTTCAATTTAATTTCAGTTTTAGTTAGGATTTGTTCATATATAATTTGCTTGATTTTATACATTTTATTCCCCCAAATATTGTAAAAAAAAAAAAAAAAAAAAGGTTTTCGGTCTGTTCTACTGTTGTCTTTTTTACATTTGTGTCATTTATATTTAATAGGTTTTTTTATATTTATATGTTGTATACATTTGTTCTATGTAATTGTTCTAAATCATTTTTATTTCTTCTTTTTTTTCATTGATCCTTTATAAAGTTTTTTTAATATTTATATTTTGTCAATTATTTCTATATAATTTTTAGTAATTTTTCTTAGTGTTAATTATTTTTATTTTTTATTTTATTTTGATTATCCATACAAAAAAAAGGTAATATGCATGTTTCTCATTTTTATTATTTTTTTAATATTAATTATTTCCAGTTAGTAATTTTAGTATACATTTATTTACATTACATTTATATAATGTATTATTTTGAATTAGCTTTTATTTTTTATATTTTCAGTTTTCAATTTAATTTTAGATTTAGTTAGGATTTGTTCATATATAATTTGCTTGCTTTTATACATTTTATTCCCCCAAATATTGTAAAAAAAAAAAAAAAAAAAAAAAAAAAAAAGGTTTTCGGTCTGTTCTACTGTTGTCTTTTTTACATTTGTGTCATTTATATTTAATAGTTTTTTATATTTATATTTTGTACATTTGTTCTATATAATTGTTCTAAATAATTTTTATTTCTTAATTTTTTCATTGATCCTTTATATTTTAAAGTTTTTTTAATATTTATATTTTGTCAATTATTTCTATATAATTTTTTATAAATTTTTCTTAGTGTTAATTATTTTTATTTTTTATTTTATTTTGATTATCCATACAAAAAAAAGGTAATATGCATGTTTCTCATTTTTATTATTTTTTTTAATATTACTTATTTCCAGTTAGTAATTTTAGTATGCATTTATTTACATTACATTTATATAATGTATTATTTTGAATTAGCTTTTATTTTTTATATTTTCAGTTTTCAATTTAATTTTAGTTTTAGTTAGGATTTGTTCATATATAATTTGCTTGATTTTATACATTTTATTCCCCCAAATATTGTAAAAAAAAAAAAAAAAAAAAAGGTTTTCTGTCTGTTCAACTGTTTTTGTCTTTTTTACATTTGTGTCATTTATATTTAATAGTTTTTTATATTTATATTTTGTACATTTGTTCTATATAATTGTTCTAAATAATTTTTATTTCTTATTTTTTTCATTGATCCTTTATATTTTAAAGTTTTTTTAATATTTATATTTTGTCAATTATTTCTATATAATTTTTTATAAATTTTTCTTAGTGTTAATTATTTTTATTTTTTATTTTATTTTGATTATCCATACAAAAAAAAGTTAATATGCATGTTTCTCATTTTTATTATTTTTTTAATATTACTTATTTCCAGTTAGTAATTTTAGTATGCATTTATTTACATTACATTTATATAATGTATTATTTTGAATTAGCTTTTATTTTTTTATTTTCAGTTTTCAATTTAATTTTAGATTTAGTTAGGATTTGTTCATATATAATTTGCTTGATTTTATACATTTTATTCCCCCAAAAATTGTAAAAAAAAGAAAAAAAAAGAAAAAAGGTTTTCTGTCTGTTCAACTGTTTTTGTCTTTTTTACATTTGTGTCATTTATATTTAATAGTTTTTTTATATTTATATTTTGTACATTTGTTCTATATAATTGTTATAAATCATTTTTATTTCTTAAATTTTTCATTGATCCTTTATATTTTAAAGTTTTTTAAATATTTATATTTTGTCAATTATTTCTATATAATTTTTATTAGTTAATTATTTTTATTTTTTATTTTATTTTGATTATCCATACAAAAAAAAGGTAATATGCATGTTTCTCATTTTTATTATTTTTTTAATATTACTTATTTCCAGTTAGTAATTTTAGTATGCATTTATTTACATTACATTTATATAATGTATTATTTTGAATTAGCTTTTATTTTTTATATTTTCAGTTTTCAATTTAATTTTAGTTTTAGTTAGGATTTGTTCATATATAATTTGCTTGCTTTTATACATTTTATTCCCCCAGAAATTGTAAAAAAAAAAAAAAAAAAAAAAAAAAAAAAAAGAAAGAAAAAAAAGGTTTTCTGTCTGTTCAACTGTTTTTGTCTTTTTTACATGTGTCATTTATATTTAATAGTTTTTTTTATATTTATATTTTGAACATTTGTTCTATATAATTGTTCTAAATCGTTTTTTTTTTTTCTTAATTTTTTTCATTGATTCTTTATATTTTAAAGTTTTTTTAATATTTATATTTTGTCAATTATTTCTATATAATTTTTAGTAATTTTTCTTAGTGTTAATTATTTTTATTTTTTATTTTATTTTGATTATCCATACAAAAAAAGGTAATATTTATGTTTTGAATTGCATTACATTTACAGATTTGGCCAATGGTTTTATGCATGTTTCTCATTTTTATTATTATTTTTTTTTCCGTTTCAGTTATTTCTAGATTATTTGAATCAAAATATTTATGAAAGAAGCTCATGTAGATGTTTCTCTTCAAGTTTGTGTTGCAAAGAATGAAATCATCCATAAACATGTCAGATTCCACATTCAGACACGAATCCAGTCTGATAATGATGGCGTGCCTCGAACCGGACATCAGAAAACATCTGAGCAATTGGATTTGATGTATTTCAATCTGATGGAGTCGATTAAAGCGGAACTGTTTGTTCTAGAAGGAAAGCAGCCAGTGTTAGTGATGGAGAAGATCTGCTATTTTAATGTTTGACAGCGCTGATGTCAGATGAACAATGAGCTCAAAACTAATACTTACCATATGAACACTAATAACTTCAATAAATGATTTACTTCAAGATAAACCTGCCCATTAGGAACGGGTGACATAGCTGAAATGTGTATTTTTCAGCTTTACATTTATTGGATAATATTTAAAGTTTAAATATTAAATGCTATTAAATTATATTAATTATATATTAAATAATATAAAATATTATGTTTTTTTTATATATAATGTAATTGTTATATTCATATTTATGCGAAATTTTACTTAATATTTTAAATATTTATTTATTTATTTATTTATTCAGTTTTAGTTACTTTCAGTATGCATTAGTATGCATTTACATTTTCAGTTTGTTATTTCCAGTTAGTCATTTTAGCATGCATTTACATTACATTTATATTAATGTAATATTTATTAATCATATTTATTAATTAGCTTTTCTTTTTATATTTTCAGTTCTCAATTTAATTTTAAGTTGTTTTTTTTGTATTTTGTATGTGTTTTTCTCATTTAATTTTTTTTAATAGTATTAGTTAGGTTCAATTTAATTTAATATATGCCCAGTTAGTAATTTTAGTATGGATTTACATTACATTTATATGATGTATTATTTTGAATTAACTTTTATTTTTACATTTTCAGTTTTCAATTTAATTTTAGTTTATTTTTTAGCATTTTGAATGTTTTTTCTAATCTTTATAATTATTATTCATATTATTGGTTTAATTTAATTTAATTTTGTTCATACCTAGTTGGTCATTTTAGTATGCATTTACATTACATTTATATATTAATTATTTTGAATTAGCTTTTATTTTTATATTTTCAGTTCTCAATTTAATTCTATTTTTTTTTGTATTTTGTATGCGTTTTTCTCTTCTTTTTTTTTAAAGTATTATTTAGGTTCAATTTAATTTAATATATGCCCAGTTAGTAATTTTAGTATGCATTTACATTACATTTATATGATTTATTATTTTGTATTAACTTTTATTTTCAGTTTTCAATTTAACTTAATTTTTTTTAAGTATTTTGTATGTATTGTTCTCTTTTTTATTGTTTGTATTTAAATAATTATTATTTAGGGTTAATTTAATTTAATTTGGTTTATGCCTAGTTAGTAATTAGTAATTAGTTAGTAATAATGTATTTACATTACATTTATGTTTTTTTTTAGCTTTTATTTTTATATTTTCAGTTTTCAATTTAGTTGTGTTTATTTTATTAGTATTTATGTGTTTTTCTATTTTTTATTATTATTTTTGTAATATTATTATTTTGGTTTAATTAAATTTAATTTAATTTAATTCATGCCCAGTTAGTAATTTTAATATGCATTTACATTACATTTATATATTTATTATTTTGAATTAGCTTTTGTTTTTATATTTTCAGTTCTCAATTTAATTTTAGTTTTTTTTTTTGTATTTTGTATGTGTTTTTTCTCATTTTTATTTTTTTAAATAGTATTATTTAGGTTCAATTTAATTTAATATATGCCTAGTTAGTAATTTTAGTATGCATTTACATTATATTTATATGATTTATTATTTTGAATTAACTTTTATTTTCAGTTTTCAATTGATCTTATTTTTTTTATTTGTATTTTGTATGTGTTTTTTCTCTTTCTTTATTGTTTTTTTTTATAATTATTATTTAGGTTTAATATAATTTAGTTTATGCCTAGTTATACATTACATTTATATAATTTATTATTTTGAATTAGCTTTTATTTTTATATTTTCAGTTTTCAATTTAATTGTGTTTATTTTATTAGTATTTTGTATGTTTTTTTCTCATTTTTATTATTATTTTTGTAATATTGTTATTTTGGAAAAAGATAAATTAAATAAAATTTTGTTTATGCCCAGTTAGTAATTTTATTATGCATTTACATAATGTATATATATATATATATATATTATATAAATGTTATTTTCAGTATGCATTAATTTTAGTAATCAGTTTTAGTTATTTTCCATTTATAATTTTAATATGCTATTTAAAAAAAAAAATAATAATAATATATTTTTATTTAAAAAATGTAAAATAATATACAACTTAAAAAAATACTAATAATAAAAAAAAACTAAAATATTTTTTTTCATATAAATGTTATGTAAATTAACATTTATAGGATTTATTATTTTGAATTACCTTTTATTTTTAAATTTTCATCCGTTTTCTATTTTTTTTTTTTTAGTATTTTTGTTTGTTGTATATTATTTTACTCTGCGTAGTAAAAGGTGACAAAAGGAACAGCCTCGGAGCCTCATGCAGCGCCTCATCCATCAGCCGGATCCAGCGCTGGCGTTACACACACCAGATGATTGTGGATCATATTTTACGCTCTTGGCCTTAAATATGTAACCCATTTTCCACGAGAGGCGCTCGGGTGAGAAAGCGTGGGCCAAGAACACGTAATGCAAGTGTAATTTATGTCTGCGTGTGTAAGACGACTTACAGGTGGCAGGATCTGCGATTGGGAAATGATGCTGTTGGGAAGGCTGTTGGGGCGACTCACGCTGGAAACCTCCGCCCAAGTGACCTGGAAACCCGTGACGGGCTGCTGCTGGTGCGTTCGAGACACTCTCCAGAGGAAAGCGGCCGTCACGTTGCCGTCGTGGAAGCTGAAGGTCGCTGTCAGATTTTCAGGCGTAGCTGAGACCTTCAACGGCGCTGGAGGGGTTGAGAAAAACATCAGATATGTTAGGAGGACAGCAGAGAGTTCAGGTTCAGACCACACAAATCTCAGCAAACACTTCTGGATTCGATCAGACTGCACCAATTTTTATTGAGAAAGAAAAAAGAGAAAACATTGATTTTATGAAAAATGAGGGAACTGGTCACTGAATGAAAGTTATTAAGGGTTTTATTTTAAGCACTTTAAGTACCAGGGTTGTTATTGTAAACTAAGACTAAACACATTTTTACGTTTTTATTCTTCATTTTAATTTTTTTGTTTTCACTTTTTTCAAATTTTATCCGTTTTATTTTCCATTTTAATTTTAGCTCAAGTTTTAGTATTTTTTTTTTATTATTGTAATATTAGTTTTCTTTCTATTTTAATTTTAGTTTTTTTTTGTTTTCACTTTTAAAAAATTGTAGTTGCTTTATTTTCCATTTTAATTTTGGTTAGTTTTAGTTTTTCCATTTTAACATGACATCCCTCAAATCTCATATTTCAAGCTAAATGTATGAACTGTATAACGCCGTATCCTAATGACTGATGAATGTTTCCGTGCTCACCGGTGTCTCCAGGACAGGCGATGGGTTTAACGCTCTTGCTCCTGAGGGTCGCGCAAGACGGTGTCAGGAAGCTGATGCTCTCGTCTTTGGTGCGTCGTTTGGCGTTGAGCATGTGAACTGTGACCCTGTACTTACAGGAGAACAGCAGACCAGGGAGATTGATGAAGTTCTCCTGCAAAAGACAAACACATTTATGAGAAGAATACTGTGACAACGTTTTAGTGCCATGTTAAAAAATAAAACAAATTAAAGTCGAAATAGTACAAGAATAATTTCATAATACTATGAGTAAAGTCAAGAGTAAAGTCGTAATACTACGAGAGTAAAGTCATAATACTACTAGAGTAAAGTTGTAATACTACGAGAATAAAGTCGGAATACTACGAGAGTAAAGTCGTAATACTACGAGAGTAAAGTCGTAATACTACGAGAGTAAAGTCGTAATACTACGAGAGTAAAGTCGTAATACTACGAGAGTAAAGTCGTAATACTATGAGAGTAAAGTCGTAATACTACGAGAGTAAAGTCGTAATACTACGAGAGTAAAGTCGGAATACTACGAGAGTAAAGTCGTAATACTACGAGAGTAAAGTCGTAATACTACGAGAGTAAAGTCGTAATACTACGAGAATAAAGTCATAATACTACGAAAATATTTTCGTGATACTACGAGAGTAAAATCGTAATACTACGAGAATAAAGTCGTAATACTACGAGAGTAAAGTCGTAATACTACGAGAATAAAGTCGTAATACTACGAAAATATTTTCGTGATACTACGAGAGTAAAGTCGTAATACTACGAGAGTAAAGTCGTAATACTACGAGAATAAAGTCGTAATACTACGAGAGTAAAGTCGTAATACTACGAGAATAAAGTCGTAATACTACGAGAGTAAAGTCGTAATACTACGAGAATAAAGTCGTAATACTACGAGAGTAAAGTCGTAATACTACGAGAATAAAGTCGTAATACTACGAGAGTAAAGTCGTAATACTACGAGAGTAAAGTCGTAATACTACGAGAATAAAGTCATAATACTACGAAAATATTTTCGTGATACTACGAGAGTAAAGTCGTAATACTCCGAGAGTAAAGTCGGAATACTACGAGAATAAAGTCATACTACGAGAGTAAAGTCGGAATACTACGAGAATAAAGTCGTAATACTGCGAGAATAAAGTCGTAATACTATGAGAGTAAAGTCGTAATACTACGAGAATAAAGTCGTAATACTACGAGAGTAAAGTCGTAATACTACGAGAATAAAGTCGTAATACTACGAAAATATTTTCGTGATACTACGAGAGTAAAGTCGTAATACTACGAGAGTAAAGTCGTAATACTACGAGAATAAAGTCGTAATACTACGAGAGTAAAGTCGTAATACTACGAGAATAAAGTCATAATACTACGAAAATATTTTCGTGATACTACGAGAGTAAAGTCGTAATACTCCGAGAGTAAAGTCGGAATACTACGAGAATAAAGTCATACTACGAGAGTAAAGTCGGAATACTACGAGAATAAAGTCGTAATACTGCGAGAGTAAAGTCGGAATACTACGAGAATAAAGTCGGAATACTACGAGAATAAAGTCATACTACGAGAGTAAAGTCGGAATACTATGAGAATAAAGTCGTAATACTACGAGAATAAAGTCAAACTACGAGAGTAAAGTCGGAATACTACGAGAATAAAGTCGTAATACTACGAGAATAAAGTCAAACTACGAGAGTAAAGTCGGAATACTACGAGAATAAAGTCGTAATACTACGAGAATAAAGTCAAACTACGAGAGTAAAGTCGGAATACTACGAGAATAAAGTCGTAATACTACGAGAGTAAAGTCAAACTACGAGAGTAAAGTCGGAATACTACGAGAATAAAGTCAAACTACGAGAGTAAAGTCGGAATACTACGAGAATAAAGTCGTAATACTACGAGAATAAAGTCAAACTACGAGAGTAAAGTCGGAATACTACGAGAATAAAGTCGTAATACTACGAGAGTAAAGTCGGAATACTACGAGAATAAAGTCGTAATATTACTAGAATAAAGTCGTAATACTACGAGAGTAAAGTCGAAATACTATGAGAATAAAGTAAAAAACTATGAGAGTAAAGTCGGAATACTACAAGAATAAAGTCGGAATACTACGAGAGTAAAGTCGGAATATTACGAGAGTAAAGTCATAATACTACGAGAATAAAGTCATAATACTACGAAAATATTTTCGTGATACTACGAGAGTAAAGTCGTAATACTACGAGAATAAAGTCGTAATACTATGAGAATAATGTCTTAATACTACGAGAGTAAAGTCGGAATACTACGACAATAAAGTCATAATACTACGAGAGTAAAGTCGGAATACTACGGAAATAATGTCGTAATACTATGAGAGTAAAGTCGGAATACTACGAGAATAAAGTCGGAATACTACGAGAATAAAGTCATAATACTACGAGAGTAAAGTCGTAATACTACGAGAGTAAAGTCGTAATACTACGAAAATAATGTCGTAATACTATGAGAGTAAAGTCGGAATACTACGAGAATAAAGTCGGAATACTACGAGAATAAAGTCATAATACTACGAGAATAAAGTCGTAATACGAGAGTAAAGTCGGAATACTATGAGAATAAAGTCGTAATACTACGAGAGTAAAGTCGGAATACTACGAGAATAAAGTAAAAAAACTATGAGAGTAAAGTCGGAATACTACAAGAATAAAGTCGTAATACTACGAGAGTAAAGTCGGAATATTACGAGAATAAAGTCATAATACTACGAAAATATTTTCGTGATACTACGAGAGTAAAGTCGTAATACTACGAGAATAAAGTCGTAATACTATGAGAATAATGTCTTAATGCTACGAGAATAAAGTAATACTACGAGAGTAAAGTCGGAATACTACGACAATAAAGTCATAATACTACGAGAGTAAAGTTGGAATACTACGAAAATAATGTCGTAATACTACGAGAATAAAGTAATACTACGAGAGTAAAGTCATAATACTACGAGAGTAAAGTTGGAATACTACGAAAATAATGTCTTAATGCTACGAGAATAAAGTAATACTACGAGAGTAAAGTTGGAATACTACGAAAATAATGTCGTAATACTACGAGAATAAAGTAATACTACGAGAGTAAAGTCATAATACTACGAGAGTAAAGTTGGAATACTACGAAAATAATGTCTTAATGCTACGAGAATAAAGTAATACTATGAGAGTAAAGTCGGAATACTACGAAAATAATGTCGTAATACTACGAGAGTAAAGTCGGAATACTACGAGAATAAAGTCGGAATACTACGAGAGTAAAGTCGGAATACTACGAGAATAAAGTCGGAATACTATGAGAATAAAGTCATAATACTACGAGAGTAAAGTCGGAATACTACGAGAATAAAGTCGGAATACTACGAGAGTAAAGTCGAAGTACTACGAGAATAAAATTTAAATAAATTTCGACTTTATTCTCGTAGTATTACGACTTTAATATCTTAGTATTTTGACTTCATTCTCGTATTTTGACTTTACACTCAAAGTATTTCGACTTTATTCTCGTAGTATTATTTATTATTACTAGTTTAACTACAATTGTACAATTTATAAAGAAAACAGTGGTGTTTGTTTATTCAAATGTCTCAGGTATGATACTAACAAGTTCCAATCTCCCTTAAAAAAAATGTAAAAAAAACTTTAACTAAAATAAAATGGAAAATAAAACTAATACAAATTTTAAAAAGTGAAAACACAGACCCAAGCGACGCCTAAAACATGAAAGGCAGACGGGGCCAAAAGTCTTCAAATTTTGACCGTCAATATTTGCATATGTGACATAATGTTAAATTGGTATATACTAATACAACACGTAAGTGCGCTTTCTCCAGCAGCTAGCACGAGGTGGAGTGAAGAACGTGGCTCGGGCCCGCAGGTTAAGACTCCGGTGGGGCCGTTCTGGGGGTTTGATAAATTCATTCCCGCTTCCTGGAAATGTGATTTTAATGCTTGTGTTTTCTTAGGCACTGGAGCACATTGTGAGCACATCATCTGAAACAACACGCGCTAATCAGCCTCAGTAATGAAGAGAAATGAGGCTCTGGTCCCGTAAGAGGCTGCGTTTATGGAGAGCAGGAGGCTTGTTGAGAAAACTCCTGGATCATAAATACTTACGAACATGAACACACTAACCTGAGTCACTGATTTCTGCGGCGCTCCGCTTTGGTTGTGGCTGCAGTATTCAGGCATCCATTGAACGTGATAACGGTTCGCGACAGCATCTGTAAATCAAACGCCAACACAAATTAAACAAATATCGGCATATGTTTTGTGAAAAAAATCTACTGTCTGGTTTTTACAGTAGATTACTTATGAATTGTAATGCATTAATAATCCTAAATTACATGACACAAATAGTAGTTAGTATTGTTATCCTTTACATTACATCCAACTCGTTTGTCACATTGATATAAATAGTAACTTTGTACCAGTTTGTTACTAAAATAAAAAGAGAATATATATTCAAACAACACATAGTGGCCAAAAAATTGAATTAAATTCATTTTAATTTTTTTAATTTGGACTAGAAGTTAAATATTAAATAAAATAAAGTATTAAATAAAATAAAGAAATAAAATAAAAATAGAAGAACATATTAATAATAATATTAAATCTATAAACTAAATTCTAATTTTCTAGCTTTTTTATCCTGCATCTTGTTGCTTAAATTAGACTAAATTAAAAATTAGAAAATATATCAAATAATATGTAAATAATAATTTACTTGTTCTAAATTTTCTAGTTTGGCTATAAAAAGTAAAAAAAAAAAAATACTTGCTTCATCTCACTGTTTTATCAACTAATAATTTTTCGAAGATTCATTTAGAAATTTTAAAATAAACTTAAATAAATCAATTAAATGAATAAATAAATTCTGGTTTGTGCTATTAAACAAATTCAATATACATATTTTTTTTATTCTGCATCAATAAATCGATTAATAAATAAATGTAATAATTCTACATTTTCTTGTTTGGGCTATAAAAAATCTTTTTTTTTTCCTTCTGAATGAATGAATAAATAAATAAATAAATTAATTAATTAATTAATTAATTAATTAATTAATTAATGTAATAACTCAAAATTTTCTGGTTTGTGTTTTTAAAAACTCAATATATTTTTTTAATTATGCATCAATAAATAAATGTAATAATTAAACATTTTCTGGTTTTTGCTATGAAACAATTATATATTTTTTTCATTCTGAATTAATAAATAAAATGTAATAATTCTACATTTTCTGTTTGTTTTTTTTGCTATGAAAAAATTATATATTTTTTTCTTTCTGAACTAATAAATTAATAATTTAATTAAGGAATAATTCGAAATTTTCAGGTTTGTTCTAAAATATCTATGTTTTCATTCTGAATAAATAAATAAAAAATATTCAGTTTTTTTTTTTTGCTATAAAAATAAATAAATAAATGTAATCATTCTTAAATTTTCAGTTTTTTGGTATGAAACAATATATTTTTTTTTCATTTTACATAATGAATTAAGTAATAAAATTATTTAAGTAATCATTTGAAAATTTCAGGTTTGTGCTAAAAAAAATATTTTTTTAATTCTGAATAAATAAATAAATAAATAAATAAATGTAATAATTTTAAATCTTCTGTTTGTTTGTTTTTACTATAAAAAATTAAATGTTTTTTTTTTTATTTTGAACAAATAAATAAATAAATGTAATAATTCAAAATTAAGTTTAAATTAGAATTTTGACATTCCGTCAATTTAAGTCTATGGGATTTTGATGATTTTTAATCTTTAATTTGATGAAAACTATAAGTGGGATCAGTCTGAAAAGATAGAGCCAGTAGTCAGCAGGCGTTTCTATCTCGTGTTTATTATCCTGAAGTACCTGAGCAGGTTTGTTTGAATGAGGGTTTGGTTTGGTGCGGCGGCGGCGATTACAGAACAGTAGAGTCTAATCAGCAGTGTTTATGCAACGCCTCACGTTTATTATTCATCAAGCGTTTGGACGTCAAGCGATATGTTTCAGATTAATAATGGAGTTCGACGGGCTCCGGCCCTTCAGAGGGACTCGACTGCGGTCGGCCAAATTAAAGAGCCTTTGAAGGAGCCCAACATTTCTGGACGCAGAAAAAAGGAATCACAGCTGGAGAAGAAGAAAAAATACTGACTAAAATAAATAAAGATAGAAAACACTCCATCGCACGCCAGATTCAGAGAAACTAGTCTACATGTTATAGTTTGTGCAATATAAAGTCAAAATAAAATTAAAAATCTCCTTAAAAATGAGAAAATAAATTAAATAATTCTACACTTTGTAGTTTGTACTTTAACAAGTTGAAGATATTTTATCTAGACATTTTAAATTAAAAAATAAAAAAGTTCTAGTTTGTGCAATATAAAGTTAAAATTAAACAAAAAATCTAAATTATCCAAATTTAGAAAATAAATTTATTAAATAATTCTACATTTTGTAGTTTGTACTTTAAAAAGTTCAAGATAAATTGAATAAAATACAAATTATTAATAAAATATAAATTTATAAATTATTCTACATTCCCAGTTTGTTATTTTATTTATGCTATAAAAAACATTCTGCATCAATAAATAAATAAATAAAAATTTGACTAAATAAATAAATAAATACACCATAAAGTTAAAGATACTTTATCTAGACATTTTAAATTAAAAAATAAAAAAGTTCTAGTTTGTGCAATATAAAGTTAAAATTAAATTAAAAATCTAAATTAAAAATGAGAAAATAAATGTATTAAATCAAAAATGAATGAATTAAATTATTCTGAATGTTATAAGTTGTACTTTTAAAATTGAAGATCAATTAAATAAATTGCATTATTTTTTTCTAAATTTCCTAGTTTGTTTTACTTAATATGCTATAAAAAGTAGTTCTGCCTCAATAAATAAATAAATAAAAATTAGACTAAATAAATACACCATAAAGTTGAAGATATTTTATCTAGACATTTAAAAAAATATTTAAATAAATGTATAAATAAATTTATAAATAAATAAAAATTCAATATATTTTTTTGTCTAGTTTTGTCCAAAATTAGACTAAATAAATAAATAAATAAATACATCATAAAGATGAAGATATTTTATCTAGACATTTTTTTAAATAAATAAATAAACAAATTAAATTATTCTGAATTTTGTAGTTTGTACTTTAAAAAATCAAGATAAATTAAATAAATTGCATTAAATTATTCAAAATTTCCTAATTTGTTTTACTTAATATGCTATAAAAAATAATTCTGCATCAATAAATAAATAAATGAATATAAATTCTATATATTTTTTCATTCTGTATTTTACTGTTATTTATAAATTAACTAGTTATTTGTCCAAAATTAGACAAATTAAATAAATACACCATAAAGTTGAAGATATTTCTGTCATCTAGCCATTTTTCTAGACTAAATTAAAAATTAGAAAATAAATGTATTAAATAATTCTACATTTTGTGGTTTGTACTTTAAAAAGGTAAAGATAAATTAAATAAAATACATTTAATTATTCTAAATTTCCTAGTTTGTTTTACTTAATATGCTATAAAAAAAAGAAATCATTCTGTATCAATAAATAACTAAAAATTCAATATTTTTTTTTATTCTGTATTTTACTGTTATTTATAAATCAACTAATTATTTGTCCAAAATTAGACTAAATAAATAAATAAATACACGTAAAGTTGAAGATATTTTATCTAGGCATTTTAAATTAAAAAATGAAAAATAAATGAATTAAATTATTCTGAATGTTATATTTTGTACTTTTAAAATTCAATATAAATTAAATAAAATACATTTAATTATTCTCAATTCCCTAGTTTGTTTTACTTAATATGCTATAAAAAATAATTCCGTATCAATAAATAAATAAATTTAATATATTTTTTTCATTCTGCATTTTACTGTTATTTATAAATCAACTAATTATTTGTCCAAAATTAGACTAAATAAATAAATAAACACATCATAAAGTTGAAGATATTTCATCTAGACTAAATTAAAAGAAATATTTTTTCATTCTGCATTTTACTGTTATTTATAAATTAACTATTTGTCTAAAATTAGACTAAATAAATAAATAAATACACCATAAAGTTGAAGATATTATTGCTATTTAGTCATTTTTAGACTAAATTAAAAATGAGAAGAGAAATGTATTAAATAATTCTACATTTTGTAGTTTATACTTTAAAAAGTTCAAGATAAATTAAATAAAATACATTAAATTATTCTAAATTTCCTAGTTTGTTGTTTTATTAAACAGTCATTTAGAAAGTAGACTAAATTTAAAATTAAAAATCCACACATAAACATATAATAATACATTAAACTATTGTTAATTTTCTCGTTTTCTTGCTAAAAATGTAAGATATTCTGTCATTCTACATTTTTATCAATCAAAATCAATTTTTATTAATTTTTGTAATTTAGACTACATTAATCATGAGAAAATAAATGCATGAATAAATAAATAATAAACTATTCCAAAATGTCTATATAAATATTTCTAAGTGTAACTATATTAATAAAATCGTAAATTAAACAAAATAATAAATAACACATTAAATTATTCATATTTTAATAATTTGTGCTACAGTATTTTGTTTAACTGAATTAGACTCAATTAAAAATGAAAAACTAAATTAAATAATAGATTAATAATAATTAAATAAAATTATTTTAAACTTTTCAAGATATTCTGTCTCCCTGCATCTAGCTGTTTTATCAACTAGTCATTTTTTCTAAATTAAATTAAATTAAAAATAAGAAAATTAATTGAATAAATAATTACTTACAAAATAAAATAAAAAAATATATTTTAAAAAGATATATTTGTCATCTTGCATCTTGCTGATTTATCATCTAGTCTTTTTTAAATGCAATTCAAAATGTAAAACTAAATTAAATAATACATAAATAATAAATTTAATTAGTCTAAATTGTTTAGTTGGTGCAAAAAAATAGAATTTTTTTTTCAAGCATCTTGCTGCTTTATGATCTAGTCCTTTTTTTCAAAATTAGAATAAATTTAAATCGTAAAAAATAAATGTAATAAAGCAAATAAATTATTCAATTAAAATAAAAAAATATTATCATTCAAATTTAATAAAAAGTCAGATATAAATATATAATAAAGAAAGATATATTCGTCATCCTGCATCTTGCTAATTTATCATCTAGTTTTTAATTAAATTCAACTAAATTAAATAATACATAAATAATAAATTAAATTAAATGTTCTAGTTTGTGCAATAAAAAGTAAACAATATTTCATCCAGCATCTCTAAATTAGCCAAAAATAAAATTAGAAAATAAATTTAATAAAGCAATTAAATTCTTTTTTTTTTTTAGTTTGTTCAATAAAAAGTTAGATATAAACAAAATATATATTAAAAGTGTCATCCTGCATCTTGCTGATTTATCATCATCTTTTTTAATTCAATTAAACATTTAAAACTAAATTAAATAATACTTAAATATTTAATTAAATGAGTCTAAATGTTTTAGTTTGTGCTGGAAAAAAGTTATTTTGTCATCCTGCATCTGTTTAATCAACTAGTCATTTAGAAAGACCAGCTAATGACAGAAATACGTTGCTTTGCACATCCCTGGCTGTAATATCTTGAGTGTGAGTTTGTGATTTCTGGCTGAAGCAGAGGTTCGATTAGTTCAGCTTGAGCTGATGCTTTGAGTCGGGAAGAATGAAAGCGCTGAGCAGGATTTGAGTCAGCAGAAACACCTCCGAACCACCAATCACTTTAATAGCTCACAGACTGAGAGCAGGAAAGTGAATCACAGTCAACAGCTCTGGACCACAGCATCATCAGGCCTCATTCATTCATGCGCTTCAGAGCAGAGGACAGCGAATATGACACCAAAGGAGAACAAGCTTTCAATATTTCTACTCCAGATCGAGTGCTGATGAGATTCCAATCATAAAACTCAATGAAACACACAAACCAGATGAGGAAAGTGCAGACACACTTTGAAGTTGGCTTGAGAAAGTTGGCAAAGAAAGTTTGAAATACCTTTGAAAATATATTGAAAAAGTTACGCTACTAGCCTGATTCTAGCATGATTAGCATGTTACTAGCATGTAGTATGATTAGCAAGATACTAGCATGATTAGCACATTACTAGCATGATTCTAGCATGATTAGCATGTTACTAGCATGTTGTATGATTAGCAAGATACTAGCATGATTAACACATTACTAGCATGATTCTAGCATGATTAGCACGTTACTAGCATGTTGTATGATTAGCAAGATACTAGCATGATTAACACATTACCAGCATGATTCTAGCATGATTAGCACGTTACTAGCATGATTAGCACATTACTAGCATGATTAGCACATTACTAGCACGATTCTAGCATGATTAGCACATTACTAGCATGATTCTAGCATGATTAGCACGTTACTAGCATGATTCTAGCATGATTAGCACGTTACTAGCATGTTGTATGATTAGCAAGATACTAGCATGATTAGCACATTACTAGCATGTTGTATGATTAGCAAGATACTAGCATGATTAGCACATTACTAGCATGTTGTATGATTAGCAAGATACTAGCATGATTAGCACATTACTAGCATGTTGTATGATTAGCAAGATACTAGCATGATTAGCACATTACTAGCATGTTGTATGATTAGCAAGATACTAGCATGATTAGCACATTACTAGAGATGTTCCGATACCCTTTTTTCCTTCCCGATACCGATTCCGATACCTGGGCTCGGGGTATCGGCCGATACCGAGTACTAATCCGATACCTGGGTGTGTAATTGTACATACAGCTGTAGATAATACTAATAAATTATTTTATTGTGTGCTTCAGACTTATTCCTTAATAAAACAAATATACAGTGATATATACAGTGAACTAGAGTATTTTTATTATATGACATACATTTGACAGTAATATTTTTTCATATAGTTAGTATTACTAATCTGGTTTTCTGATGTACATCAGCCCTGTTTATAACAGAGAATTTTGGGCAGAATTTGAAAGATTCTCACTAGATCTCGCAGCAACCTTATTCATTGTGCGGCATTTTCAAATGCTCTTCACTGCATCTCGCAGCCGTAACAGTGTTGCAAAATCAACGTTGGCTCCCGAATAAAGCTGTTCGGGGTTTGTGCAAGTTTGTTTGCATTGCAGTCCAAGCTGATAAACGGTCAGCGCTGAGCAGCTCAAACGTGTCGTGTTAGTTTCACTTTTGTTTCGCGTGCCATTCTATGTTTCTCATCTGAGACAGAAATGGCAGAGCTTATGAGTTGAACAACGCGGTGGTCGCGCCAGTGTGACCGCTCACGAAAATTAGTAACACTGGCAGAAAAATTGGTCACAGTCTGGAGCCCTTTAATATTACCGCAAGTGTCCCGCGCGCTTCAGAAACAGGGAGTAAACAAACCACGCGCCTGTACAATTCATTAACACAGAACCACACATTAATTCATATTTAAACAGTCGGTTTTGGGCTTAATATTAGTCCATATCACGATTTGATTTAAGCGTAATGAACTACCTTTGATTAATGCATCAAACTTTGACAAATTCCGTGACGTTCCGCGTTAAACTGTAAGTTCCATTTTGACTGGATTCCGCGATTCCGTCCGTGTTTTCCGCATCGCAGAAATCATAAAGCCCTACATATGAGACATGCCGCCGTTTTAGCGGACAAACTGCTAGCACATTTGTATTTCTTCTTCGCTGCTCTAAACAGTGGTTGCTTGTGGCAACACTGTTTGCATTCTGAGCCGCGAAGAAGAACTGGCTTCTGATTTGCTAGCGGGAATAACTTATATCTTAAGAAAATGGTATCGGATCGGTACGTGGGTTCAAGTACTCGCCGATTCCGATGCTAGATTTTTTTGTGGTATCGGCGGCATTTCCGATACTAGTATCGGAATCGGAACAACCCTACACATTACTAGCATGATTAGCACATTACTAGCATGATTCTAGCATGATTAGCACGTTACTAGCATGTTGTATGATTAGCAAGATACTAACATGATTAGCACATTACCAGCATGATTCTAGCATGATTAGCACGTTACTAGCATGATTAGCACATTACTAGCATGATTAGCAGATTACTAGCATGATTCTAGCATGATTAGCACGTTACTAGCATGTTGTATGATTAGCAAGATACTAGCATGATTAGCGCATTACTAGCATGATTCTAGCATGATTAGCATGTTACTAGCATGATTAGCACATTACTAGCATGATTGTAGCATGATTAGCATGTTACTAGCATGTTTATAGCATGGTTAGCAAGTTACTATGATTCTACCATGATTAACATGTTACTAGCATGTTGCTAACATGATTAGCATGTTACTAGCATGTTGTTAGTATGATTAGCAAGATACTAGCATGATTTTAGCACGATTAGCAGTTTACTAGCATTTTGCTAACATGATTAACAAGTTACTAGCATGTTGTTAGCATTATCTAGCATGTTACTAACATTTTGCTAACGTAATTCTAACATGATTAGCATGTTACTAACATGTTGCTAGCATGATTTACAAGATACTAGCATGATTAGCAATTTACCAACATGTTGTTAGCATGATCAGCATGTTACTAGCATGTTGTTAGTATGATTAGCAAGATACTAGCATGATTTTAGCACGATTAGCAATTTACTAGCTTTTTGCTAGCATGATTAACAAGTTACTAGCATGTTGTTAGCATTATCTAGCATGTTACTACATTTTGCTAACATATTTCTAACATGATTACCATGTTACTAGCATGTTGTTAGTATGATTAGCAAGATACTAGCATGATTTTAGCACGATTAGCAATTTACTAGCATTTTGCTAACATGATTAACAAGTTACTAGCATGTTGTTAGCATTATCTAGCATGTTACTAACATTTTGCTAACATATTTCTAACATGATTGTCTTGTTACTAACATGTTGCTAGCATGATTAGCATGTTCCTAGCATGATTAACATGTTACTAGGATGCTGTAAACATTATTTGCATGTTACTAACATGTTGGTAGCATGATTAACAAGATACTAGCATGATTCTAGCATGATTAGCAATTTATCAACATGTTGTTAGCATTATGATTAGCATGTTACTAACATGTTGCTAGCATGATTAGCAAGATACTAGCATGATTCTAGCATGATTAGCAATTTACCAACATGTTGTTAGCATGATTAACATGTTACAAGCATGTAGCTAGCAGGATTAGCATGTTAGTAGCATTTTGCTAACATATTTCTAATATGATTACCAAGTTACTAACATGTTGCTAGTATGATTAGCATGTTATTAACATTTTGCTAACATATTTAAACATGATTAACAAGTTACTAGCAAGTTGTTAGTATGATCAACAAGTTACTAACATGATTCCTACATGATTACCATGTTACTAGCATGTTGCTAACATGATTAGCTATTACTAGCTTGTTGTTAATAAGATTAACAAGTTACTAGCATGATTACCATTTACTAACATTTGCTAGCATGTTTCTAACATGATTAACATGCTACTAGCTTGTTGCTAGCTTGATTAACATGTTAGTAACATATTTATAACATGATTAGCTATTACTAGCTTGTTAACATGATTAGCAAGATACTAACATGATTCTAGGATGATTAGCAATTTACTTGCTTTTTAATAGCATGTTTCTAACATGATTAACATGTTGTAAGCATTATTTACGTGTTACTAACATGTTGCTAGCATGATTGCCATGTTACTAGCATGTTGCTAGTATGATTAGCATGTTATTAACATGATTCTAACATGATTAGCAATTTACTAGCCTTGTGCTAGCATGTTGTTAGCATAATTAGCATGTTACTAGCATGTTCTTAGCATGCTACTAGCATGATCCTATCATGATGAACATACCATCATGCAAACATGATTAGCAAGAAACTAACGTTTTTTGCTAACATGTTTCTAGCATGATTAACATGTTACTAGGATGATGTTAGCATTATTAGCATGTTACTAACATGTTGCTAGCATGATTAGCATGTTACTATCATGTTAACATGATTCTAGCATGATTAGCAATTTACTAGCATTGTGCTAGCATGATTAGCATGTTACTATCATGTTAACATGATTCTAGCATGATTAGCAATTTACTAGCATTGTGCTAGCATGATTAGCAGGTTATTAACATGTTTCTAGCATGATTAGCAAATTTACTAGCATTGTGCTAGCATGTTGCTAACACGATTAGCATGTTGCTAACATGATCAACATGTTACTAGCATGTTGCTAGCATGATTAGCATGTTACTAGCATGTTGCTAGCATGATAAAAATGTTACTAGCATGTTGTTAGCATGATTAGCATGTTAGCATTAGGTTTCTAGCATGATTAGCATCCTATTAGATAGATGATAGATAGATATGTTAGACACAGATGTACAGTGTTATCAGGTGTGTTGTTGTGTGTTGTACCTCCTCTCTTCTTCCAGTAGATGCGGAGCTGTAGTTGTGAGTCCTGGTAATACGGTGTGCCGACCTCCAGAGCGCCAGCGGCTCGTTTCATCGACACCAAACCCAGATCAGGAACCTCTGGTCTCCTCAGCTTAGATACGGCCTCTAAACCAACAAAACACACCCATACATTACATTATATACTCAACAAAACAAAGCTGATTTTCACTTACAGTGTTTATTTGCAAACTAAACACTTTTCTCAAAGATGTTATTTCTGCTGACCAAAGCTAGATTTATTTGATTATAAATACTGTAAAATTCAGAAATATTTTTATTAATTAAAACAACTCTTTTCCATGTGAATCTACATTCAAATGTAATTTGTTTCTGTTATGCCAAGCTGAATTTTCAGCATCCTTACTTTAGTCACATTATCCTTCAGAAATCATTCTAATATACTGATTTGCTGCTCAAGAAACATTTAAACTCATTCAAACTAACTTGATAATAATGCTAAAAACATGCTAGTAACATGCTAATCATACTAGAAACATGCTAACAACTTGCTAATCATGCTAAAAATATGCTAGGAACATGCTAGGAACTGGCTAGTCATGCTAGAAACATGCTAACAACTTGCTAATAATGCTAAAAACACGTCAGAAACATGCTAGCAACTTGCTAGTCATGCTAGAAACATGCTAGCAACTTAACAATCATACTAGAAACATGATAGCAAATTTGCTAATAATGCTAAAACATGTTAGAAACATGCTAGCAACTTGGTAATCATGCTAGTAACATGTTAGGAACATGCTAGCAACTTGGTAATCATGCTAGAAACATGCTAACAACTTACTAATCATACTAGAAACATGATAGCAACTTGCTAATCATGCTGAAAACATGTTAGGAACATGCTAACAACTTGGTAATAATGCTAGAAACATACTAACAACTTGCTAATCATGATAAAAACATGTTAGAAACATGCTAATAATGCTAAAACGTGTTAGAAACATGCTAGCAACTTGGTAATCATGTTAGAAACATGTTAGGAACATGCTAACAACTTGGTAATAATGCTAAAAACATGTTAGGAACATGCTAACAACTTGGTTATAATGCTAGAAACATACTAACAACTTGCTAATCATACTAGAAACATGATAGCAACTTGCTAATCATGCTAAAAACATGTTAGGAACATGCTAACAACTTGGTAATAATGCTAGAAACATACTAACAACTTGCTAATCATGATAAAAACATGTTAGAAACATGCTAGCAACTTGGTAATCATGCTAGAAACATGTTAGGAACATGCTAGCAACTTGGTAATCATGCTAGAAACATGCTGACAACGTACTAATCATACTAGAAACATGATAGCCACTTGGTAATCATGCTAAAAACATGATAACAATTTGCTAATAATGGTAAAACATGTTAGAAAAATGCTAACAATTTGGTAATAATGCTAAAAACATGTTAGGAACATGCTAACAACTTGGTAATAATGCTAAAAACATGTTAGGAACATGCTAACAACTTGGTAATAATGCTAGAAACATACTAACAACTTGCTAATCATGATAAAAACATGTTAGAAACATGCTAGCAACTTGGTAATCATGCTAGAAACATGTTAGGAACATGCTAGCAACTTGGTAATCATGCTAGAAACATGCTGACAACGTACTAATCATACTAGAAACATGATAGCAACTTGGTAATCATGCTAAAAACATGATAACAATTTGCTAATAATGGTAAAACATGTTAGAAACATGCTAACAATTTGGTAATCATGTTAGAAACATGCTAACAACTTGCTAATCATGCTAAAAACATGTTAGAAACATGCTAGCAACTTGGTAATCATGCTAGAAACATGCTGACAACGTACTTATCATACTAGAAACATCCTAACAACTTGCTAATCATGCTAAAAACATGTTAGATACATGCTAGCAACTTGATAATCATGTTAACAATATGCTAGTAACATGCTAATCATACTAGAAACATGCTAACAACATGCTAGACGTGCTAGAAACATGATATCTATCTATATCTATCTATCTATCTATCAAACATTAAGCTTTTAAAACTATTTTTAACTTCAAAGTATTGACTGACCTGGAAATCTTCTTAAACTTTTTTAAACTGTTCAAACATTTTAAAACGTTCAAAACTTTTTCAAACTTTCTGGTCCAGTTTTATCTCTTTCTGTCTTGACAAACTTTTTATCTAGATATTATTATTATTATGTTCAAAACAGCTAAGTAGAATTTTGTTCAGGTTTCTTTGACATATAGAATCATTTCTGCTTATTCATCACAGACATCGCTGTAGGTGAGTGTGTTCTGTTCGTACTCGTCTGGTTGGTGAGTTGCGTGTTGAGCTGGATGGAGGCTTTGTTGCTCTTGAGTCGTATCTGACCCCAGTAAGAGACGGCCTGGACCTCCACTGTGTAGCTGCTGTTGGCCTGAAGACCTTCCAGATCCACTGAGCTCCTGGCCTGAAATAAGACAATAAACCAGTCATTAAACCTTCACACTGTCACGGTGCGTGCAGGAACGGGCAAAACAACAAAGGAGTAAAAGCGAAAGTCTTTAATGAATCTTTTGACTGGGTAAAAACAGCAGACGACGAGACAGGAGGAAACGTGGGATGAAACGTAAACATATGAAACCAATGGTAACAATATTGACGGACAAAGGAATAGGGGAAAACTACCAACTTAAAAAGGGGAGTAACTGACAACGACAGGTGGGGCGAATAACGCTAATGACCAGGAAACACCAAATATGGGCAAAGGAGAAACCAATAGAACTGGTACAACGGGGGGAGACAAGGGGAGAAACCAAAACATATAGTCCAATAAGGGGGGAAAACACAAGGAAAACCTGACACACACACACAGTCTGATTATATCGTAATATATAACATTTCTGACAGCTATGTATTAGATATTTGACATATAATAAATATATAATATATCAGACATATTTATATTACATATTTAACAGTTTAACAAACTATATACCCGAGATATAATATATTAAACATGTATTTAATATATAATATATTCTAAAAACTTATATCTGACATATATTTAATACGTAATATATTTAACATACATATATTTATATTTAATATATCTAATACTGCGAACATTTATTATATTTGAGACTTATACATATATATATATATATATACACATATATATATATATATATATATATATATATATATATATATATATATATATATATTTTTTTTTTTTTTTTTTATATTATTATAAATACTTTAATGTAATATGTAATATAAATATATTTATATATTTATTTATTTTATTTTTTTTATAT
>NC_133368.1:49796195-49818302 GCF_049309525.1 Garra rufa | reverse complement strand
ATGTGTTAGTAGTCATACGAAAAAAAATATATTTATATTTTACTATTACTAAGTGCTGTATTTTGATTAATGTTATTATAAAATGTGTTTAATATTATATTTGCTCAATTAATCAATTATTTTGATTGCTTTTAAAATTATTTGTTTGATTTTACATTTTTATTATCGAATTAATAATTGTTTAATTTGATTTATGGTTTAATATAATTTAATAAATTATTAGTAAGTCATTTTTTTCAAATGATTTAATTTGATATTATATAATTTAATTAGTTGTTAGTATTTTTTATTTTGATTATTCTTTAGGTCTTCATTTTTTATTTTATTTAAAAAAACAATATGTAAATATAATTTTTTTATTCTTTAATTATTAGTAAGTGTTTGATTTTGATTGCTTTATTTAAAGTTATTTATTTTAATTTCACATTATTATTATTATTATTATTACTGCATTTTTATGATTTAATTCATTATTACCTTTATTAACTTTAATAGGATTTTGAATGCTTTTATTTTAGTTATATGTATTTATTTCAATTTTACAACTTATTATTATTATTATTATTATTATTATTATTATTAAATTAATTATTAGCATACATTTTAATATTTTTATATTTAGGTTATTTAATTTATTATTATTATTATTATATTTTATTTATTATTATTGTTATTATTTTACATTTTTATGATTCAGTTCAATATTAACTATTTAATTATTAACTTTAATATGATTATTTATTATTTATTTTAATTTCACATACTATTATATTATTTTATTTTATTTATAATTTTACATTCTTATGATTGAATTCATTATTACCTTTTTAGTTTAAAATTATTATTGTTATTATTATTATTATTATTATATTTTATTTATTTATTTATTACTTTATATTATATCACCTTATTAACTATTATTAACTAATATGATTTTAAATGCTTTATTTTAAAGTTATTTATTTATTTTAATTTCACATACTATTATTTTACTTTATTTTATTTTATTTATTATTTTACATTTTATGATTTATGATATTACTTTTAATGAATTATTAACTTTAAGTTTTTGAAGGCTTTTATTTTAAAGTTATGTTTTTAATTATTTTAACATACTGCTACTATTATTATTATATTTTATTTACTATTATTATTATTATTATTATTATTATTATTATTATAGTTATTGTTATTAGTGAATGAATGAATGAATGAATGAATTATTAGTATGAATTTTATTTAAAAATAATTATTTTTATTTTATATTTCTGTTATTTGATTATTTATTAGTGTTTTATGTTGTTTTATTTTAGCATTATTATTATTATTTTTATTATTATTATGTTTTATTTCTTCTTCTTAATAATAATGATAATATTTATTTATTTTACATTTTTATGACTTAATTAATTATTACCTTTAATGATTTATGAACTTTAATAATTCAATAATTTTTTAATTTATCCGAGGGCCGTTTGTCCAGTTCATGCTCATTTTCTTCGCGTTTCTTCATTGTGACGATCTGAAACCCTTCTCTCTTCTTTTTTTTTCTCGTTCAGTGTCTGGAGCCTTGTCGAGCATCATGGGACCTGAAGGAGAACCAGTGTCAGGACTTATGTGAGGTACGGAAACTCTGAGACACAAATGAGTCACACGGCGCTCTGTAAACATGACATTAGAACCACCAAACTCAGGCCAGCTCTTCAGACTGATCTCACTGAGTATGCTCTATCTTTACAGACTGATCCCACTTAGAGTTTTCATCAAATTGAAGATTAGAAATCATCAAAATCCCATAGACTTACATTGACAGAATGTTCAACTGATCAACACTATTCAAACTCCAACTGTCAAAATTCAAACTCCAACTGCCAAAATTCAAACTCTAACTGTCAAAATTCAAACGCCAACTGACAAAATTCAAATTTAAACTCCCAGAATCCCTTGAGACTCAATCAAGCTTCCTTTCTATCAACTATTTCGAATCCATTCAAACTTTCATTCTGTCTGATATTTATCATCTATTTAACTATCTAGCCTAGCCTAGCAACTACAATCATGCTAGTAACTTGCTAATCATGCTAGAAACATGCTAGTAACTTGCTAATAATGCTAGTAACTTGCTAATCATGCTAGAAACATGCTAGTAACTTGCTAATAATGCTAGTAACTTGCTAATCATGCTAGAAACATGCTAGTAACTTGTCAGTCATGCTAATGTCATGCTAGTAGCTTGTTAATTATGTTAGAAAAATGCTAGTAACTTGCTAACCATGCTAGAAACTTGCTAGTAACTTGTCAGTCATGCTAATGTCATGTTAGACACTTGCTATTCATGATAAAAACATGCTAGTAACTTGTCAGTCATGCTAATGTCATGCTAGACACTTGCTAATCATGATAAAAACATGCTAGTAACTTGCCAATCATGCTAGAAACATGCTAGTAACTTGCTAACTATGCTAGAAACTTGCTAGTAACTTGTCAGTCATGCTAATGTCATGCTAGTAGCTTGTTAATTATGCTAGAAAAATGCTAGTAACTTGCTAACCATGCTAGAAACTTGCTAGTAACTTGCTAGTAACTTGTCAGTCATGCTAATGTCATGCTAGACACTTGCTAATCATGATAAAAACATGCTAGTAACTTGTCAGTCATGCTAATGTCATGCTAGACACTTGCTAATCATGATAAAAACATGCTAGTAACTTGCCAATCATGCTAGAAACATGCTAGTAACTTTCTAACCATGCTAGAAACTTGCTAGTAACTTGTCAGTCATGCTAATGTCATGCTAGTAGCTTGTTAATTATGCTAGAAAAATGCTAGTAACTTGCTAACCATGCTAGAAACTTGCTAGTAACTTGCTAGTAACTTGTCAGTCATGCTAATGTCATGCTAGACACTTGCTAATCATGATAAAAACATGCTAGTAACTTGTCAGTCATGCTAATGTCATGCTAGACACTTGCTAATCATGATAAAAACATGCTAGTAACTTGCCAATCATGCTAGAAACATGCTAGTAACTTGCTAACCATGCTATAAACTTGCTAGTAACTTGTCAGTCATGCTAATGTCATGCTAGACACTTGCTAATCATGATAAAAACATGATAGTAACTTGCCAGTCATGCTAATGTCATGCTAGCAACTTGCTAACCATGCTAGAAACATGCTAATAATGCTAGTAACTTGCCAATCATGCTAGAAATATGCTAGTAACTTGTCAGTCATGCTAATGTCATGCTAGCAACTTGCTAATCATGATAAAAACATGCTAGTAACTTGTCAGTCATGCTAATGTTATGCTAGCAACTTGCTAATTATGATAAAAACATGCTAGTAACTTGTCAGTCATGCTAATGTCATGCTAGCAACTTGCTAATCATGATAAAAACATGCTAGTAACTTGTCAGTCATGCTAATGTTATGCTAGCAACTTGCTAATCATCATAAAAACATGCTAGTAACTTGTCAGTCATGTTAATGTCATGCTAGCAACTTGGAAATCATGCTAGAAACCTGCTAGTAATGTGTCAGTCATGCTAATGACGTAAGTAATGTGCTAATTATGCTAGAAACATGTTAGCAACTTGCTAATCATGCTGAAAACATGCTAGTAACTTGTTATTAGCACATTACCCATGTTGGAAACATGCTAGCAACTTACTAATCATGATAGAAACATGTTAGAAACGTGCTAGCAACTTGTTAGTAATGTTAGAAACATGCTAGTGACATGTTAATAACTTGCTAATAATGTTAGAAACATGCTAATACCTTCCTAATCATGCTAGAAACCTGTTACCAACTTGATAATGACATGTAAATGACGTGCTAATCATGATGAAAATATGCTAGCAACTTTCTAATCATGCTAGAAACATGCCAGTAACTTGCTAGTCAGCTTAGAAACATGTTAGCAAACTTGCTAATCATGCTAGAAACATTTTAGAAACGTGCTAGAAACTTGCTAGTCAGTCTAGAAATATGCTGTAAACATGCTATCAATTTGCTAATCATGCTGGAAACATGCTATTAACTTACTAATCATGATAGAAACATGTTAGCAACTTGCTAATCATGCTAGAAACATGTTAGAAACGCGTTAGCAACTTGCTAGTCAGTCTAGAAACCTGCTAGCAACGTGCTAATCATGCTAGAAACATGCTGGAAACATGATAGCAATTTTTAATCATGTCAGAAACATGTTAATAACTTGCTAATCATGATAGAAACATGTTAATGACTTGCTAATGGCATGCTAATAATGCAAGTAACATGTTAATTATGCTAGAAACATGGTAATCATGTTAGAAATGTACTAAACATGCTAGAAAAATCATGCTAATCCTCTGATCTATCTATATAAAGTTCAAAACTTTAAGCTTTTACAGCTGCTTTAAACTTTCAAGCTAGGCTTTCTCAAGCCAACGTATTTGTCTTGACAGACTTTTTTATCTAGTTGTGTTCTGCTCCTGATTTCAGACTCAGTTCCCCAAGAAACATTACGAGTGTCTGACGAGCTGCGAGTTCCTGCGCTCCGTTCAGACGCTGAAGCCGGGCGACTGTCCCGCTCCGGAGAGAGCCAGTGGATTCGCCGCCGCTTGCGTGGAGAGCTGCGAAACGGACGGAGAATGTATGGCGCTGAAGAAATGCTGTCCGAACGGATGCGGACACACCTGCCAGATCCCTAAGAACCCATATAAAGGTACAAACGCCGTCAGCAAAACAGCTCATTCACACCTCAACAATCATCCTGGGATCATTTACTCAACCTCATAACATTCAAACCTCTCTGACTTACTTTATTCCATGAGAAAATGTCTGTTTTTTTATGTTTACTACACAATGAAAGTCTAATGTTGTTGTTTTGGACCCCATTGACGTTTTATTTTTGCACATCATCACAGAAAGATAGAACATTTTAGAGTTTTAAGAGTTATAATTAATTAAAGTTTAAATTTACCAAACTTATTTCATTTAAGTTTATGTAAAAACAATTTATTTGCACACGGATCATTTGACTGAACAAAATAAGTTGAAGCACTAAAATTAGTCACTGGAAATAAATAATACTAAATTAAATTAAACCTAATTAATAATATTAAAAAGTAATAATAAAAAAAACTAAACTTTAAAATTTAATTTAAAACTAAAAATCTAAAAATAAAATTAATAATATAAAATAATAAAAGCACATGAAAAGCATTTGCCAAATGCATAAATATAATGTAATTCAGACATTAATAATAACTTTTTTTGTATGGATAACTGAAATAAAATGTTTTACTTTAACTACTGAAATAATTAAAACTAAGTAGAAATTCATGCAAAAAAAATAATAAATAAATTAATAAAAATAAAGTAAAAAAAACACATTTTAAAAACACAAAAATGCTAAAAAAGTAAACTGAAGTTGTATTTAAAACAGAAAATATAAAAATAAAAGATAATAAAGTAATTTATATAAAAATATAATGTAAATGCGTACTAAAATGAACAAATGAAACAAAATTAATTATCTTAAAATTAATAATAAAAATAAACAAATGATACTAAAAAATAATCACAAAATAAAATAAATGTAGTAAAAAATTATATCGAAAAAACTAACTACCTATAAAATATAAACAATGACCACAAAAAAGTACTATACATATAGTTCAAAATGATTACTGTACAATATAAATATAAAATATAAATGACTAAAAAAGAAAATTGTAATATAAAAAACACAATAAAATGAGAAAAACACATAAAAGCATATAAAAAAGAAAATTGTAATATACAAAACACAATAAAAATGAGGAAAAACCCTTAAAACACAATATATAAAAACTAAATAAAAAATTATATGGAAAAAAAACTAACTATAAAAAAAAACTATAAAATATAAAAAATTACCAAAAAAAAGAAAATAAACTAAACTAAATATAATAAAAATGATTACTGTAAGTATATATACTTATATAATATAATAAATATTTAAAAAATACAAAATATAAATGACTAAAAAAGAAAATTGTGTGTGTGTGTGTGTGTATATATATATATATATATATATATATATATATATATATATATATATATATATATATATATAGTTCAAAATGTAAACAAAAACTTTTTTTTACTGTAAGTACTAAAACAGATAAATAAAAATAAATAAAAACCTATAAATCCTAAATATAAAATAAAAAATATAAAATATAAATGAAAAAAACATGCTTTACAAAAACTAAATAAAAAGCAAAAAACAAAAACAAACTAACTATAAATATAAAAAAGACCAAAAAAAAAATGTACAAACAAAACTAAACTAAAGTACTTTATATATATAAAATGTAACTAAAATACAATTTGAAAAATCAAATTCTAAACCTTAATGAAAGCTGTATTAGTGTTTGAGTAAAGCTAAAGTAAGCATGGCGTCTGAAAGTTGTTGCTGGTTTAGTGAAGGAGGTTTTTTTACGGTGGGTCTTTATTGATGTCAGATTTACTGGTTCCCCCTCGTTTGCAGAAAGCCGTAAAGCCTTTTATTGAAATCCAAAGGCAATCAGAGAGAGACGTCGTTGGTGTCAGGAGCGTAATTGTTTCTCTGTGTTAGAAGATGACGATCGCTGATGCTGGAAACCATTAACGGCACAAATTGAGCATCGCCGCTCGCTCGATGGCTCTCAGATGTTCCTGCAGGTGGACCAACCTAACCTTGACCCAAACACAGCTAGTACTTACTGCTCAAAGCCTTTATTCAGAATGCATTAGAACTTCTCATACATAATTGTTACCAAAGTTAAAATGCATCATAATATTTGCAATGTATTTCATAACAATTTAATTTATTTTTACTCCTAAAATCTTACAGAAAACACTAAAATTACTGATAAATAAATAGATCAAAATTAAAACTAAACTAAAAAGAAAAATATGAGATAAATTAACGATATAAAATAAATGTAACCGAATTTGTGAAATGAAAAAATGAAAAAAATACATAAAATATGAAAAAATATACAAAGATAAAAAACTAAACTAAAAAGGAAAATTATATTAATTAAATAAAAATAAATGTAACCTAATTAGTGACATTAAAAAAATGACATAAATACATGAAAAATGCAAATAAATAAATTAAAACTAAATAAAAACCAAAACCAAAATGAAAATGAGATAAATTAATTAAATAAAAATAAATGTAATCTAATTAGCAAGATTAAAAAATGGCAAAAAAAAAACATAAAGATAAAAACAATAATGAAAAATAAATGTAACCTAATTAATGACATTAAAAAAATGAAAAAAAAAAAAACATGAAAAATGCAAATAAATAATTAAAAATAAAAACTAAACCAAAACTAAAACTAAATATATAAGATAAACTACCGAAATAAAATAAATGTAACCAAATTTGTGAAATTAAAAATTGACGAAAATACATAAAAAATGCAAAAAATGTAAAGATAAAAACTAAACTAAAAATAAAAATGAGATAAATGAATTAAATAAAAATAAATGTAACCTAATTAGTAATATTCAAAATGATAAAAATACATAAAAATTAAAATAAATAAAAACTAAACTAAAAATAATAAAAAAATATGAGATGAACTACTGAAATAAAATAAATGTACCCAAATTTGTGAAATTAAAAAATGATGAAAATACATAAAAAATTCCAAAAAATAAATAAAGATAAAAAACTAAACTAAAAATAAAAATGAGATAAATTAAATAAAAATTAATTTAACCTAATTAGTCATTTTCAAAATGATAAAAAATACATAAAAAATGCAAATAAATAAATGAAAATAAATTTAACTAAAACAAAAAATATGAGATAAATGAATTAAATGAAAATAAATTAGATAAATTAAATAAATGTAACCTAATTAGTGATATTAAAAAAAGACAAAAATACATGAAAAAATGAAATAAAATAAAATATTAGATAAAACACTAAAATTACAGATTATTAAAAAATAAAAAATAAAGTAAAAATATGAAATAAATTAAATAAAAATAAATTACAATCTAATTGGTAATATTAAAAAATGACAAAAATAGCAACAAAAAAAGTAATACAAATCTAAATAAAAACTGAAAATATAAAAATAAAAGCTAAAAATACATATTTCATCTAAATATTATATTTTCATTTCAATTTTAGTTTAATAATTTTAGTAATTTTAATGTATTTTTTGGCATTTTTTATTTTTTATTGCTAATTAGGTTTAAGGTTTAAAGGTTTAAAAATGAATAAAAAAAACTACATTTGGAAAAAAAGAAAAAATATATATATTTTTTAAATGCCAAAAATCAAACAAAAAAACAACAACGAACATGCAAATGATATATAATTCAAAATATTAGGTTTTCATTTACTTTTTTTTGGTCATGTTTTAATGTTTATTATTATGTATTATTTATTTATTTAATATTATTATTATATACATTGTTTTATTTATTTTAAACCATTTTTAGGTTAACTTCCCTTACAAGTAGTGTTATGTGATTTTAAGTGTTACAGCTCCACAAACCGACTTAAATATCTGCATGAGCACAGCATTTACATTCATGCATTTGGCAAATGCTTTTATCCAAAGTGTCTTACACTGCATTAAAGCTATATAGCCCATACTGTAAGTTCATGCAGTCCTTGTAAATCAAACCTATGACCTTGCAGTTGCGAGCGCGTGCTGAGCTCCAGAAATACATTACAGCGGTAAAGCAGGTGTGTTTTAGAGAAGATGATGTGCACCTGTAGATGCTGGAGCTTCATGGAGGTTTGCGTGGTTCCTGGATGACCCTGGTCAGATCTTCAGATCCCGCTGTCGGAGCGAGTGTGAATTCCAGCGTTGAAGGAGCGGTTTGTTGAGGAACGCTGTGGGATTTTACTGGAGCGCTGGGATTGGAACAGACGTCACACACACACTGGAGCTGTGAAACCGCAGCGCAATCCAACACAGCTGCTGATCCGCAGATCCTCTCCTGGAGAATCGGCCTTCAACAGCACTGCTGTCATCAAATACAACCATAGCTGATCACTTAATACAAACAGATCTCCTTAACAGGGTTAGAGCTACTTCATCCACAGTGGAAATGTGTCAACAATTACTGATACTTTTCGTTTTTTGCTATCAAGTAGATCTGAGACAGTAGACATTACAAAAAGCAGCTTTCTTAATGAGTGAGTCATTGAATCATTCATTTAACCTGTTTGTTCAGATGTCTGATTCATACAAATACTGTCTTTATGAACGAGTCACTGAATCATTGGCTCACTCGATTTGTTCAAACAGCTGATTCGTTCAGAAATGAAGCAAGTTGACTGTCTTAACGAACGAGTCACTGAATCATTTGCTCACTTGATTTGTTCAAACGGCTGATTCCTTCAGAAATGAAGCAAGTGACTGTCTTTACAAATTAGTCACTGAGTCATTGACTCACTTAATTTGTTCAAACAGCTGATTTGTTTTGAAATGAATCAAGTAACTGTTTTTATGAATGAGTCACTGAATCATTGACTCACTCGATTTGTTCAAACAGCTGATTCGTTCAGAAATGAAGCAAGTTGACTGTCTTTACAAATTAGTCACTGAGTCATTGACTCACTTAATTTGTTCAAACAGCTGATTTGTTCAGAAATGAATCAAGTAACTGTTTTTATGAATGAGTCACTGAATCATTGACTCACTCGATTTGTTCAAACAGCTGATTCGTTCAGAAATGAAGCAAGTTGACTGTCTTTAGGAACGAGTCACTGAATCATTGACTCACTTGATTTGTTCAAACAGCTGATTTGTTCAGAAATGAATCAAGTTACTGTTTTTATGAATGAGTCACTGAATCATTGACTCACTCGATTTGTTCAAACAGCTGATTCGTTCAGAAATGAAGCAAGTTGACTGTCTTTACGAACGAGTCACTGAATAATTGACTCACTAGATTCATTCAAACAGCTGATTTGTTCAGAAATTAGGCAAGTGACTTTATTTACAAGTGAGTCAATGATTCAGTGACTCACTCGATTCATTCAAACGGCTGATTTATTCAGAAATAAAGCAAGTGACTGTATTTACAAGCGAGTCACTGAATCATTGACTCACTCGATTCATTCATACGGCTGATTTATTTAGAAATGAAGCAAGTGACTGTATTTACAAGCGAGTCACTGAATCATTGACTCACTCGATTCATTCAAACGGCTGATTTATTTAGAAATTAAGCAAGTGACTGTATTTACAAGCGAGTCACTGCATCATTGACTCACTCTATTCATTCAAACGGCTGATTTATTCAGAAATGAAGCAAGTGACTGTATTTACAAGCGAGTCACTGAATCATTGACTCACTCGATTTGTTCAAACAGCTGATTCGTTCAGAAATGAAGCAAGTTGACTGTCTTTAGGAACGAGTCACTGAATCATTGACTCACTTGATTTGTTCAAACAGCTGATTTGTTCAGAAATGAATCAAGTTACTGTTTTTATGAATGAGTCACTGAATCATTGACTCACTCGATTTGTTCAAACAGCTGATTCGTTCAGAAATGAAGCAAGTTGACTGTCTTTACGAACGAGTCACTGAATAATTGACTCACTAGATTCATTCAAACAGCTGATTTGTTCAGAAATTAGGCAAGTGACTTTATTTACAAGCGAGTCACTGAATCATTGACTCACTCGATTCATTCAAACGGCTGATTTATTCAGAAATGAAGCAAGTGACTGTATTTACAAGCAAGTCACTGAATCATTGGCTCACTAAATTTGTTCAAACGGCTGATTCGTTCATAAATGAGGCAAGTGACTGTATTTACAAGCGAGTCACTGAATCATTGACTCACTCAATTCATTCAAACGGCTGATTTATTTAGAAATTAAGCAAGTGACTGTATTTACAAGCGAGTCACTGCATCATTGACTCACTCTATTCATTCAAACGGCTGATTTATTCAGAAATGAAGCAAGTGACTGTATTTACAAGCGAGTCACTGAATCATTGACTCACTCGATTCATTCAAACAGCTGATTTATTCAGAAATGAAGCAAGTGACTGTATTTACAAGCAAGTCACTGAATTTTTATGAATGAGTCACTGAATCATTGGCTCACATGATTTGCTCAAACAACTGATTCGTTCAGAAATTAAGCAAGTGACTGTATTTACAAGCGAGTCGCTGAATCATTGACTCACTCTATTCATTCAAACGGCTGATTTATTTAGAAATGAAGCAAGTCACTGTATTTACAAGCGAGTCACTGAATCATTGACTCACTCGATTCATTCAAACGGCTGATTTATTCAGAAATAAAGCAAGTGACTTTATTTACAAGTGAGTCAATGATTCAGTGACTCACTCGATTCATTCAAACGGCTGATTTATTCAGAAATGAAGCAAGTGACTGTATTTACAAGCGAGTCACTGAATCATTGACTCACTCGATTCATTCATACGGCTGATTTATTTAGAAATGAAGCAAGTGACTGTATTTACAAGCGAGTCACTGAATCATTGACTCACCCGATTCATTCAAACGGCTGATTTATTCAGAAATGAAGCAAGTGACTGTATTTACAAGTGAGTCAATGATTCAGTGACTCACTCGATTCATTCAAACGGCTGATTTATTCAGAAATGAAGCAAGTGACTGTATTTACAAGCGAGTCACTGAATCATTGACTCACTCGATTCATTCAAACGGCTGATTTATTCAGAAATGAAGCAAGTGACTGTATTTACAAGCGAGTCACTGAATCATTGACTCACTCGATTCATTCAAACGGCTGATTTATTTAGAAATGAAGCAAGTGACTGTATTTACAAGCAAGTCACTGAATCATTGGCTCACTAAATTTGTTCAAACGGCTGATTCGTTCATAAATGAGGCGAGTGACTGTATTTACAAGCAAGTCACTGAATCATTGACTCACTCGATTCATTCAAACGGCTGATTTATTTAGAAATGAAGCAAGTGACTGTATTTACAAGCAAGTCACTGAATCATTGACTCACTCGATTCATTCAAACGGCTGATTTATTTAGAAATGAAGCAAGTGACTGTATTTACAAGCAAGTCACTGAATCATTGGCTCACTAAATTTGTTCAAACGGCTGATTCGTTCATAAATGAGGCGAGTGACTGTATTTACAAGCAAGTCACTGAATCATTGACTCACTCGATTCATTCAAACGGCTGATTTATTTAGAAATGAAGCAAGTGACTCTATTTACAAGCAAGTCACTGAATCATTGACTCACTAAATTTGTTCAAACGGCTGATTCATTCATAAATAAAGCAAGTGACTGTCTTTAGGAATGAGTCACTGAATCATTGGCTCACTTGATTCATTCAAACAGCTGATTAGTTCAGAAACGAAGCAAGTGACTGTCTTTACGATTGAGTCACAAATTCATTAAGTAACGAAACTGCTGTGTGTTGCTGCTGTGGCTGTGGAACAGTTTTTGTTTGTAAAATTGAGCAAAAACAGACAACGCTGTGTCTTGTTTATTGAACTGTTGTATAAAATCATCAGTGGTGCAGATACTGGGTAAAAGCAGCACTCTTGCTGGTGTGATATTGCTAAACTATATCATATGATGATATGAGACAGAAATCTTCAGCGCTGTTCTCTGATGGAAACGCATCCGTCAGCATGAAGTCTCTCGGCTGATTTCTGGGGACGTGTGGAAAACATTGGAGGTCTTTGAGCTCCTTCACGTCGCTCCTCAATCGGCGGTGCTCCATCACAGCTGTAACGAATCGAGGAAAGACACGGAGCAGAACATTTTCTCCCTTCTTTTTCCCTTCCCGAAGCTTTGTACTTAATAAATCTTTAATTTATTGCATATGGAAGAATTTCAGATGTCTTTGAGGGTTAAATGGAAGTCACTGCCACATGGAGCAGATGGAGGCTTGCTGTGGCTCTGAGAGCATCACATGAACATCATTTAACAGCGCTATTGTATTGTAACCCAGCACATGAAAGACCTTACAAATAAAAAGATTGGATTATTGTCTTTTGCAATTATTTTTATTATTTTACTATTTTTCTCGTTGAATATCATATAAGATCAGTGTTTTCTGATCTGGTGTTTGAGGGGATATTACACATAATTAAAGTTTCTGTCCATCCGTCTGTCTCAGGATCTCCTTTAAAGCCGCGTAAGGAGCTGCTGTTTGTGGAGCAGCCGTCGGGGCCGCTGGAGGTTCGCTGGTCATCCCGCTTTAACGTCTCTGTTGAGCCAGTGCTTTACGTGCTGCAGCGCCGCTGGAACTTTGGCATCCATCCCAGCGAAGACGATGCTACGGCTTGGCAGGATGTCGCACAGGTCATTCATGCAACTGTTTACATCTTAAAAACATAACACTCTTGCTGAGAAAATGAGGCATGTTTTTTTGCATGTTTGTCCCACTTTAATGTTCCAGATCATCAAACAAATTTAAATATTAATTAAAGATAACACAAGTAAACGTAACATGCAGTTTTTAAATGAAGTTTTTTATTATGAAGGAAAAAACAAAATCCAACCCCACATGGCCCTGTGTGAAAAAGTGTTTGCCCCCTAAACTTAATAACTGGTTGGGCCATCCTTAGCAGCGACAATTGCAATCAAGCGTTTGCGATAACTTTCATTGAGTCTGTTACAGCGCTGTGCAGGAATTTTGGCCTTTGTTGTAATCCAGTTTTCGAGAATGAACCGCCTTTTTAAGGTCATGCCACAGCATCTCAATAGGATTCAGGTCAGGACTTTGACCAGGCCACTCCAAAGTCTTCATTTTGTTTTTCTTCAGCCAATCAGAGGTGGATTTGCTGGTGTGTTTTGGATCATTGTCCTGCTGCAGAACCCAAGTTTGCTTCAGCTTGAGGTCACCAACAGATAGCCGGACATTGTCCTTCAGGATTTTTTGGTAGACAGCAGAATTCATGGTTCTATTACCACAGCAAGTCTTCCAGGTCCAGAAGCAGCAAAACAGCCGCAGACCATCACACTACCACCACCATATTTTACTGTTGGTATGATGTTCTTTTTCTGAAATGCTGTGTTACTTTTACGCCAGATGTAATGGGACACACACCTTCCCAAAAAGTTCACCTTTTGTCCTGTCAGTCCACATAGTATTTTCCCAAAAGTCTTGGGGATCATCAAGATGTTTTCTAGCAAAACGAGCCTTTATGTTCTTTTTGCTCAACAGCGGTTTTCATCTTGGAACTCTGCCATTTAGGTCTCTTTTTTTATGGTGGAGTCATGAACACTGACCTTAACTGAGGCAAGAGAGGTCTGCAGTTCTTTAGATGTTGTTGTGGGGTCTTTTGTGACCTCTTGGATGAGTCATCGCTGCGCTCTTGGGATAATTTTGGTCGGCAGGCCACTCCTGGGAAGGTTCACCACCGTTCCATGTTTTCGCCATTTGTGGATAATGGCTCTCACTTTGGTTCGCTGGAGTCCCAAAGCTTTAGAAAAGGCTTTATTACCTTTTTTCCAGACTGATAGATCTCTTTCTTTCTCATTTGTTCCTGAATTTCTTTGGATCTCAACACTTTTTCACACAGGGCCATGTGGGTTTGGATTTTGTTTTCCCTTCATAAAAAAAAAAACCTTTACTTGTGTTTACTTGTGTTATCTTTGATTAATATTTAGATTTGTTTGATGATCTGAAACATTAAAGTGTGACAAACATGCAAAAAAATAAAAAATCAGGAAGGGGGCCAATACTTTTTAACACCACTATATATATATGTGTGTGTGTGTGTGTGTGTGTGTGTGTATATGTATGTAAATGTGTATATATATATGTGTGTGTATGTATATGTATGTTGCAAAAGATTTTTATTTCAGATAAATGCTGTTCTTCTGAACTTTCTATTCATAAAAGAATGTTTACAACATAATAATAATATAATTTTTTTTGAGCAGCAAATCAGAATATTAGAATGATTTCTGAAGGATCATGTGACTAAAGTAATGATGCTGAAAATTCAAAATTGTACTGTTTTTGCCATACGTTGGATCAAATAAATGCAGGCTTGGTGAGCAGAAGAGACTTCTTTAAAAAAAAAACATGTAAAAAGTTTAAGCTAAATAAAGAGCTGCACAGATGTCTCTCCAGTCCTTCATGTTGAAAATAGATCAGATTCCAAGCTCATACTCTGAGACATGTGTACCTGACCTCGTGACTTCCAGCCGTGACCTTTGACCCCTGTGCCCCTCAGGTCGCCGAAGAGCGCGTGCTGCTGAACGACGTGCGGCCGAGCAGGTGGTATCAGTTCCGCGTGGCGGCGGTGAACGTTCACGGCACTCGCGGCTTCACGGCTCCCAGCAAACACTTCCGCTCCTCCAGAGGTGAGTCTGACAGATTTACGCTCCGCACAGGTGCAGCTCTCACCTGCTGCTCCAGCCCACCCTGATTTACTCCCTCTATCACTTTGAAGCTGCTGCTTCTTCTTCTGAGGCTAAATTTGGGCTGGATCTCCTCCTTCAGCTTTGAAGCTACAACTACCAAACTCAGCTCAGATCTTCAGACTAGTCTTAGTCAGGCTGCTGTATCTCTTCTAACCGATCGGGCTTACGGTTTTCGTTAAAATGATGATCAAATCTATGAAAAGTCATGAAACATGGTTAAAACGTGTCAGTAACCGGGTAATGCTAACAACATGCTAATCATGTTAGCAACATGCTAGCAGCGTGCTAAAACATGCTAGCAATGTACTAAAAATATTCATAACGTGCATCATGTTTAAAAAATGTTAACATGTTAATCATACTAACAACATGCTAATCATGCTAACAACATACAAATCATATTAGCAACATGCTAATCATGTTAGCAGCATGCTAGCAGTGCGTTAAAACATGCTAGCTATGTGCTAAAACATGCTAGCAATGTACTAAAACATTCACAACATGCATCATGTTTAAAAAATGTTAACATGTTAATCATGCTAACAACATGCTAATCATGCTAACAACATGCTAATCGTGCTAACAACATGCTAATCATTTAGTAACATGCTAGCAGCGTGCTAAAACATGCTAGCAATGTACTAAAACATTCACAACATGCATCATGTTTAAAAAATGTTAACATGTTAATCATGCTAACAACATGCTAATCATGCTAACAACATGCTAATCATGCTAACAACATGCTAATCGTGTTAGTAACATGCTAGCAGCATGCTAAAACATGCTAGCAATGTACTAAAACATTCAAAACATGCATTATGTTTGAAAAATGTTAACATGCTAATCATGCTAATAACATGTTAATCATGTTAGCAACATGCTAGCAGCATGCTAAAACATGCTAGCACTGTACTAAAAATATTCACAACATGCATCATGTTTGAAAAGTGTTAACATTTTAATCATGTTAACAACATGCTAATCATGTTAGCAAAATGCTAGCAGCATGGTAAATCATGTTAGCAACACAACTCATCTTAACAACTTGCTAACAACATGTAAATATAATAATCATGCTAGAAACTTGCTAATCATGCTAGAAACATGCTAATTACATGCTAATGACTTGCTAATCATGCTAGAAACATGCTAACAACTTGCTAATCATGCTAGAAACATGCTAGCAACTTGCTAATAATGTTAGAAACATGCTAATAACATGCTAATAACATGCTAATCATGCTAGAAACATGCTAGCAACTTGCTAATAATGCTAGAAACATGCTAATAACATGCTAATAACATGCTAATCATGCTAGAAACATGCTAGTGACATGTTAATAATGCAAGTAACATGTTAGTTATGTTAGAAACATGTTAGCAACATGCTAACAACTTTGTTAATCATGCTAGAAGTATGCTAATTACATGCTAATGACTTGCTAATCATGCTAGAAACATGCTAACAACTTGTTAATCATGCTAGAAACATGCTAGCAACTTGCTAATCATGCTAGAAACATGCTAATAACATGCTAATAACATGCTAATAACATGCTAATCATGCTAGAAACATGCTAGTGACATGTTAATAATGCAAGTAACATGTTAGTTATGTTAGAAACATGTTAGCAACATGCTAACAACTTGCAAATCATACTAGAAACATGCTAGCAACTAGTTAATCATGCTAGCAACTTGCTAATCATGCTAGAAACATGTTAGCAACTTGCTAATGACATGCTAATAATGCAAGTAACATGTTAATTATGTTAAAAACATGCTAGCAACATGCTAAAAACTTGCTAATCGTGCTAGAAACATGCTAAACATGCTATAAAAATGATAGAATCATGGTAACTACATTCTAATCATGCTAGCAACATGCTAATCCTCTAATCTATCTTTATAAAGTTCAAAACTTTAAGCTTTTACAGCTGCTTTAAACTTTCAAGCAAGGCTTTCTCGAGCCAACCTAAAGTTTGTCTTGACAAACTTTTTTATCTATTTTCTCATGTGTCAGTTGTTTATTTCAAGCAAAAACACCTCAGCAGCAAAATTATGACTTACAAACCACTTCCCAGCAGGACCTGAGGATCTGTCTTCTGATATGTAACATCTATAGTTGGTGATCTGTGATTATTTATTACAGTGGTTTATTTCAATATATAGGATAAAGTATGTCAGTGGAGTTTTAGTCAGATCACCTGATTTGCAGAGACTTGCTTTGATTATTTGTGTTTCGCACAAGCATCTGGTTTTCAGACAGGCCTCAATAACAGGAACCCGCTGCCTCCAGATTGGCCCATTTTCCCATTAAAATCCCATTTACTTAAATCCACTTCCTCTACACAGATGACATCATTTCCCTTAGATGTGGACGAAGCCACTGTCACATTCACATGTGCTCCAGGAAACTCACTACATCATGCTGTTTTTATTTGTTTTTACTTTCTAAGTTATATTGAGCCTCATGCAGCAGGTGACTGCTTTAAGTGTACAAAAAAAAACAGCAAAAGACAAAAAATATATAATGTATTTAAAACTAAATTTTAGTTGAAATAAAGTTGAAATAATTGAAAAATAAATATGAGAAAAAAAAAAACTAAAAGTGTTACAATTACTCAAATAAAAAAAATGAAAGAAATCAAAATAAATCAAATTAAATTAAAATAATATTTTTAGATTTCTATATATTTTATTCTCTCTCTCTCTCTCTCTCTCTCTCTCTCTCTCTCTCTCTCTCTCTCTCTCTCTCTCTCTATATATATATATATATATATATATGTATGTGTATATATATATATATATATATGTATGTATATATATAATGTAAGTTATTTTAGTACATCAAATTCAAATAAATAAAGAAAATAAAAATAGTAATAAATGAAATCACAAAGACAAAAAAATTTTTTTATTTAAAACTAAATTTTAGTTGAAATAAAGTTGAAATAATTTAAAAATAAATATTAGAAAAAAAACTAAAGTGCTACAATTACTCAAATAAAAAATGAAAGAAATCAAAATAAATCAAATTAAATTAAAATAATATTTTTAGAGTTATATATATATATATATATATATATATATATATATATATATATATATATATATATATATAAGTTATTTTAGTACATCAAATTCAAATAAATAAAGAAAATAAAAATAGTAATAAATAAAATCACAAAGACAAAAAATATATAATTTATTTAAAACTAAATATACTACATGACTGGTAAATTTTCTTAATTTACCCAAAATGTTTTTGTTGTTACTATTTTTAAACTAAATAAAGTTGAAATAAATAAAAAAAATGTTTTTGAAAAAAATAACTAAAAGTACTACAAGTAACAAAAGTGCTACAATTTCTTAAAAAAAGAAAGAAATCAAAAATTTATCAAATTAAATTACTAGAATATTTTTAGATACATTTTTAGAATTCTATATATTTTATTCTGTATAATAATAATATATTTTTTAGTTATTTTAATACATCAAGTTCAACTAAATGAAGAAAATAATAATGAATAAAATATAAAATAAAATCACAAAGACAATTTTTTTAAAATATATTTTAAACAAAAAATACTACATGCCATTTCATGACTGGTAGATTTTCTTAATTTACCCTTAATGTTGTTGTTGTTAACTAAAACTGATTGTTAATTGAAAATGAACTGAAATAAAATAAAATAAAATATAAATATTAGATGGAAAAAAACTACAAATACCAAAAGTGCTAAAATGACTAAAAATAAAAATAAATAAAACAAATAAATAAATCAAATTAAATTAAATTTAAAAAATATTTTTCTATTAATTTTTTAATTTCTATATATTTTATTCTATACATTTTGTAGTTTTAGTAATGTTGTTGTCCATTTTTTTTTCGTTTATTTTTAATGTGTGTATATTTATATAGTTATCATTATTTTTAATAATTTGGATTGTAGTTATTTTAGTGCGTCGAGTTAAACTAAATGAAAATAAGAAAAAATAAATAGTAATAATACTAATTATAAATAAACAGCAAAATTCACTCATAGTGTTGTTGTTGTTGTTAACTTTAACTTTTAATTGAAATAAAGCTGAAATAAAATAAAATATAAATATTAGACAAAAAAGTAAAAAGTACTACAAGTACTACAAATAACAAAATTGCTAAAAAATGCATTAAATTAAATTAAAATAATATTATTATTTTTTATTTATAGATGTTTTTATTATATATTTGATAGTTTGAGTAATATTGTTGACTTTTTTAAAAAATGTCTATATATAGTTTTTTGTATTATTTTTTAAAATATTTTTTATTTTAGTTATTTTAGTACATCAAGTTAAACGTAATGAAAATAAGAAATGATAATAAATTCCAAATTGGATTTTTATTTTCAATTTAATCAATTCACCCACAGCGTTGTTGTTGTTGTTGTTAAATAAAACTATTAAAATCATTATTGTTAAGTCAAATAATTAATTAGTTAATTGAAAAAATAGAAATATTAGACAAAAGAACTAAGAAGCACTTAGAAGTAAAACTAAGAGTACCATCAATACAAAAAATATATAAATAAATATTTAAAACTTAATTAAATTAAATTAAAATAATATTTTTAGATTAATTTTTAGATCTCTAAATATGAATCTCTATATTTTTTTAGTTTTAGTAATATTGTTGTCCATTTTTTTCTTTTTTAATGTCTGTATAGATATTTTTTATTATTTAAAAAAATGTTTAAGTGTTTTTAGTACATCAAGTTAAACTAAATGAAAATAATAAATAAATAATAAGAATAAGAATATTTTTAGATTAATTTCTAGATTTCTATATATTTTATTCTGTATATTTTATAGTTGTAGTAATATTGTTGTCCTTTTTTAAGGTCTGTTTATATAGTTTTTAATTATTATTTTTTAAATAAATGTTTGTTTTTAGTTTTTTTGGTACATCAAGTTAAATTAAATGAAAATAATAAATAAATAAATAATCATAAATAAAATCTAAAACAGCAAAAAAACATTCCCTTATTACAAAGACAAAAATATATACACAAAAAAATACTACATGCCATTTCATGACTTTCATGAAAGCTGAAATACAATAAATATAAATATTAAACAAAAACTGTGCAAATTCCAAAAGTGCTAAAATTACTCAAATAATAAATACAAAAATAATAAAAATTAAATTAAATTAAATTAAAAAATATTTTAAGATAAATTTGTATTTATTTATATATTTTTAGATAAATTAGTATATATTTATAGAATATTATATAATATAATTAATATAATATAATATAATAATATCATATAATTATATATATAATTTTTATTTTTTTATTTTTTAAGTCTATACATTATATAGTTTCAGTTAAAAATAGCTCAAAAATAACTGAAAATAAGCAAATGCAAATATAAAAATCTAGAAATTAAATACTATATATTATTTTATATGACATAAGTGATATATATATATATATATATATATATATATATATATATGTATATATGTGTATATATGTATATATATATATATATAATAAAAATGAACTCACTGATCCTCATGTTGTTGCAAATCTGAGTGACTTTATTTTTTCTGTACCTTTAAATGATTATCTAAAGAAAATGAATATACAGTGGCTTCCTCGGACTCCATAAATCACACAAGAAGCATTGGGTCTTTATTAATTGTGAGTTTTCTGAGCGTTTGCTGTTGTTCTCTGTTTTTCAGACCCGTCTCCTCCTCCAGCGCCGTCCGGCCTGAGAGCGACTAACATGACTCTGGGTCTCGACGGTCTGCTGACGGTGCGGATCAACTGGACTCTTCCCACAGAACCCGACCTCCCCGTCCATCATTACAAAGTCTACTGGAGCTGGACGGTCCCCGGAAAATCAGCCGTACCATCCCGGAGGAAGAGGAGGAAGACCAGCGACGGGGTGAGAGACGCTTTCACAAATCACACAGAAACACACAGAGATGGAGATTCATTCTGTAAACGTCTGAAATCACAGCAGGGGGAAAGTCATTCATTTTTTAATATGTCATACATTGATTTTTGTTGTAAATATGCCTGACAGGATTGTAACTGAATGACATTTCAGTGGGTGTCTTCTGTAAATTAGTGAAAAATGTATGATATTTATTTTTCGCTCAGAAAAACAAAAACAAAAATGCAATTAAATTAAAGAGAAAACGTTTAAATATTTTTGGGAAAAACAACAATTTAAAGCAGTATTACACTGTTTTTATGCTTAAACATTGTTTTTTTTTTCCCCATATACATGCATTTAGAATATATTTAGAATTGTGTGTGTATATATATATATATATATATATATATATATATATATATATATATGTATGTATATATATGTATGTATTTTTAGGAAGTTAGGAATTTTATATAAATATCTAGTGGCTACATGATCAATTAATATATTTATAATTATATATTTTTTATTTTCTATTTTTATTTATTATATTATTATTATTTAATATTTATATCCAGTGGCATATATTGCAAAAAATATACAAAAATATTGAATATTATAATCAATATATTGAGAATTGTTATATATATATATATATACATATATATATATATACATACATACACACACACACACACACACACACACACAAAATATTGAATATTATAATCAAGTATTTATTGCATATTATTTTCA
>NC_133368.1:49765433-49795695 GCF_049309525.1 Garra rufa | reverse complement strand
CTGAAAACACGGTCGTCCTCTCTCTCCTGCAGCAGCAGAGTGACGTGTAAGCGTGTGAACGTCTGGATACGTGTGCGTCTGGCCACAAACTCTCTCCTGCGGCTGTTTAACGCCGGCATTCTGCCACCCACCATGATGAGTAACGAGCAGAGCAGATAGCAGACACAAACCCATCAAACTTAACAGCCGCGTCCCATCAGAGAGACTCCTGCTGGGGCTGACCGGCCCTCCACCACACACACACACACACACACACACACACACACACACACACACACACACACACACACACACACCACAGCAGGACACTGATATCAGGAAGCTCATAAAGCCTCTCTTTGGTGGTTTACGTAAACTTGGACAGCAGGATGAATATTTGTGTGGCTTACAGAGAGAAACAGAAAACTAACGGGTGATATATTCACAAAGACTGCACTGGTGACGTAATATTAGGCAAAACTGTGAATATTACAGTGTTACATTAAATAAAAATTAATTAATCACACTTTTTGTCATCCGTTTAGGGTTATTATTGTTTACTTACACTTTTTGAGTTTTTATTTTTATATTTTCTGTTTTCATTTCAGGTTTTAGTAAATGTTTTAGTCATTTTGTGGCGTTTTTGTAAATTTAATATTTAAGTTATTTAAGTTAATGTTCTTTTTATTTTAAGTAACATGCATGTTTTTTAGCGGTTTTAACTTTAGTTGAAATTTTAGTTTTATTGAAAAATAAGAATTGCGAGTTTATATTTCGGAATTCTGACTATTCCTCAGATCTGTAAGTTTATATTTCGGAATTTGGACTTTATTTATAAGAATTGCGAGTTTATATTTCAGAATTCTGACTTTATTCCTCAGAATTGCGAGTTTATATTTTGGAATTCTAACTTCATTCCTCGGAATTGCGAGTTTATATTTTGGAATTCTGATTTCATTCCTCGGAATTGCGAGTTTATATCCCGGAATTCTGACTTCATTCCTCGGAATTGAGAGTTTATATCCCGGAATTCTGACTTCATTCCTCGGAATTGCAAGTTTATATTTCGGAATTCTGACTTCATTTCTCAGAATTGCGAGTTTATATTTCGGAATACTGACTTAATTTTTTCAATATTGTGAGTTTATATTTTGGAATTCTGACTTGATTTCTCGGAATTGCGAGTTTATATTTCGGAATTCTAACTTAATTCCTCGGAATTGCAAGTTTATATTTTGGAATTCTGATTTCATTCCTCGGAATTGCGAGTTTATATTCCAGAATTCTGACTTCATTCCTCAGAATTGCGAGTTTATATTTCGGAATTTTAACTTCATTCCTCGGAATTGCGAGTTTATATCCCGGAATTCTAACTTCATTTCTCGGAATTGCGAGTTTATATTTTGGAATTCTGATTTCATTCCTCGGAATTGCGAGTTTATATCTCGGAATTTTGACTTCATTCCTCGGAATTGCGAGTTTATATCCCGGAATTCTGACTTCATTCCTCGGAATTGCAAGTTTATATTTCGGAATTCTGACTTCATTTCTCAGAATTGCGAGTTTATATTTCGGAATACTGACTTAATTTTTTCAATATTGTGAGTTTATATTTTGGAATTCTGACTTGATTTCTCGGAATTGCGAGTTTATATTTCGGAATTCTGATTTCATTCCTCGGAATTGCGAGTTTATATTCCAGAATTCTGACTTCATTCCTCAGAATTGCGAGTTTATATTTCGGAATTTTGACTTCATTCCTCGGAATTGCGAGTTTATATCCCGGAATTCTGACTTCATTCCTCGGAATTGCAAGTTTATATTTCGGAATTCTGACTTCATTTCTCAGAATTGCGACTATTTCGGAATTCTGACTTGATTTCTCAGAATTACAACTTTATATTTCAGAATTCAGACTTAATTTCTCGAAATTGCAAGCTCAAATTTCAGAATTCTGACTTCATTGCTCAGAAATGCAAGTTTATATTTCGGAATTCTGACTTCATCTCTCGGAATTGCAAGTTTATATTTCGGAATTCAGACTTCATTTCTTGGAATTGCAAGTTTATATTTCGGAATTCTGACTTCATCTCTCGTAATTGCAAGTTTATATTTCGGAATTCAGACTTCATTTCTTGGAATTGCAAGCTTATATTTTGGAATTCTGACTTCATTTTTCAGAATTGCGACTATTTCGGAATTCTGACTTGATTTCTCGGAATTGCAAGTTTATATTTCGGAATTCGGACTTCATTTCTTGGAATTGCAAGCTTATATTTCAGAATTCTGACTTAATTTCTCAGATTTACGACTATTTCGGAATTCTGACTTGATTTCTCGGAATTGCACGTTTATATTTCGGAATTCTGACTTAATTTCTTGGAATTGCGACTATTTCGGAATTCTGACTTGATTTCTCGGAATTGCAAGTTTATATTTCGGAATTCTGACTTCATCTCTCGGAATTGCAAGTTTATATTTCGGAATTCTGACTTCATTTCTTGGAATTGCAAGCTTATATTTCGGAATTCGGACTTCATTTCTCAGAATTGCGACTATTTCGGAATTCTGACTTGATTTCTCGGAATTGCAAGTTTATATTTCGGAATTCTGACTTCATCTCTCGGAATTGCAAGTTTATATTTCGGAATTCTGACTTCATTTCTCAGAATTGCGACTATTTCGGAATTCTGACTTGATTTCTCGGAATTGCAAGTTTATATTTTGGAATTCGGACTTCATTTCTTGGAATTGCGACTATTTCGGAATTCTGACTTCATTTTTTCAATATTGAGAGTTTATATTTCGGAATTCTGACTTCATCTCTTGGAATTGCAAGTTTATATTTCGGAATTCGGACTTCTTTTCTTGGAATTGCAAGCTTATATTTCGGAATTCTGAATTCATTTCTCAGAATTGCGACTATTTCGGAATCTGACTTGATTTCTCGGAATTGCAAGTTTATATTTCGGAATTCTGACTTCATCTCTCGGAATTGCAAGTTTATATTTCGGAATTCGGACTTCATTTCTTGGAATTGCAAGCTTATATTTCGGAATTCTGACTTCATATCTCAGAATTGCGACTATTTCGGAATTCTAACTTCATTTCTCAGAATTGCAAGTTTATATTTCGGAATTAGGACTTCATTTCTTGGAATTGCAAGCTTATATTTCGGAATTCTAACTTCAATTGCGAGTTTATATCAACTGTGACTTTATTTCTCAGAATTGTAAGTTTTTAATTATCACCTTTTTGAAAAATGCATAAATATTTAACCAACACTAGCTTCTCTGTTCTTTTTGTATTATATCATTGTATAATATCATTGTTAATGTCAGTATAATGTAAAAATGAACCGTAGATGAGTGTTTGTTTCCTCTGAAGGCTGGCGTCCTCCATGCTGACATTGACAAAGGTGTTGTGAACTCATCTGCTTTACGTCTTCACCAAAAGAAGCTTTGAAGTACAAAAACTCACACTAAAACCCAACAGCTTTTGCTTCTACTGGGTGGAAATCATGCCATGTTTAACATCACTAGAACTACCATATGTGACCCTGGACCACAAAACCACTCTTAAGTAGCACGGGTATATTTGTAGCAATAGCCAAAAATACATTGTATAGGTCAAAATTATTGATTTTTCTATTAGGCCATAATCATTAGGATATTATATAAAGATCATGTTCCATGAAGATATTTAGTAAATTTCCAACCGTAAATATATCAAAACTTAATTTTTGATTAGTAATATGCATTGCTAAGAACTTCATTTTGACAACTTTAAAGGCAATTTAAAGAAAAATGTTTTAAAACTTTAACATAAAATAAAGTAAAATTTGAGATGTTGTTTTGCCAACTAGCTGAAATAAAAAGTTTAGGGTACTAAATTATCTAAAAAGTAAAATTTGATAAAAACTATAGACATAGATATAAGTTTTAGAAATACAAAAAAAATACATAAACTTTAACTACAATTAAAAATAAAAACAGAATTTTATACTATATATTTCACTATAGTATTCAGCTTATTGTTTGCTAAAACTAAAACTAAAACCAGAAAAAAAGTTCACCACTTGAAATAAAATAAACATTAACCAAAATAAAATAAAAATTGTAAAAACTTTACTTTAAGCTTAACTAAAATTTGCAATGCTGTTTTGCCAACTAGCTGAAATAAAATAAGTAAAAGTATTAAATTTAATAAAAACTATAGACATATTTTAAAATAAAACAAAATAAGACAAAAATACAAAAATAAAAATACTTTAACTAAAATTCAAATAAAAACAGAATATAAATAATATATAAATAAAAATCTAACTTAATAAAAACTAAATTAATTAATTTATTTAAAAAACAAAATAAAAAACTAAAAGTTAAAATTAAAACAAAATATAAAAAATATAAATAAAATACAAAATTAAATCTAATTTAAAATATTTACAAAAAACGATTAACTGCACTGAATCTTCTCGATTCCCAAGCCAAGATCAGACAAAACACAATCCAAACTGAACTGCTAGTGAAACAACTGACCTGGAAAAGCACTTCATTGAAAAGCCACAAAAGTCAGACTAATTTCTACCCTGTGAAAAGGAGCTGCTGGAGACAGAGGGGGTCTCAGAAACGCAGCTTCTTTTTTCCCATGATTCTTGAGAAACTTAATCTTAATTCTTAAGAGGAAAACACAGACATGCAAATCAAACCAACCAACACGCAAAAAATACTACAATCATTGCAACAACAAAACAGCTTGCGATGCATCCAAATGTTAACATGTTTTAACGATATTGGCTATATACTCATTATCCAAGACGTAGATGAGTTTGTTTCTTCATCAGATTTGAAAAAATATACCATTCCAATACTGTCTCACCAATGGATCCTCTGGAGTGAATGGGTGCCGTCAGATTGAGAGTCGAAATAGAGTCAAAATAGCACATCACAATAATCCAAAGGTAACCCACATCACTCAAGTTCCTCAGTTAACGAGTGGAGAAGACAAATCCATCATTAAGACTTTTTTAACTAAAATATATGTCCATAATCCATATTAAAAGTCCATGTCCTGTTGTCTCTCACATCAAAATAATTCTTCATGGATTTATTTCAGCTTTTGTCTTCTCTAGATGTTAACTGATGGACTGGAGTGGTGTGGATTACTTGTAAATGAGTTTGTTTCTTTATCAGAATTGTATAAATGCATCATTCAATCACTGTCTCACAAATAGATCCTCTGGAGTGAATGGGTGCCGTCAGAAGAAGAGTCCAAACAGCTGATAAAAACATTACAATAATCCACAAACACTCCACACCAATCCAGTCCATCAGTTAATATCTTGAGAAGACAAAACCTAAAACAAATCCATCATTAAGACATTTTAGGGTGTTAATTAAGTTGTTTTTAACTAAAATACGAGTCCATAATCCATAATAATGCTTCCTCTAGTGAAAAGGTTCAACTCCTGTTGTCTCTCACATCAAAATCCAGCTACTTGGACTGTTTCAGCTTGTAAACGGTGCTGCAGTGAATGGGTGCCGTCAGAATGAGAGTCCAAATAGTCAAAATAGCACATCATAATAATCCAAAAGTAATCCACATCACTCCAGTCCATCAGTTAACATTTTGAGAAGACAAAAGCTGGAAAAAAATCCATCACTAAGACTTTTTAAACTAAAATACGAGCCCATAATCCATAATAACGCTTCCTCCGGTGAAAAAGTCCATCTCCAGCCACATAAAACATTAATGATGTAATGTAAAAACACATTAATGATGGATTTATTTGAGCTTTTGTCTTCTCAAGATGTTCACTGATGAACTGGAGTGGTGTGGATTACTTGTGGATTATTGCAATATGCTATTTTGACTATTTGGACTCTCATTCTGACGGCACCCATTCACTGCAAAGGATCCATTGCTGAGACAGAGATGGAATGATGAATAGATGAGCTTCTTCACCAGATCTGGAAAAATATACCATTCCATTACAGTCTCACCAATGGATCCTCTGGAGTGAATGGGTGCCGTCAGATTTCAGATAGGTTTTCACTGGAGGAAGTGTTATTATGGATTATGGACTTAATGTATATTAGTTAAAAACGTCTTGACGGATTTGCTTCAGCTTTTGCCTTCTCAAGTTGTTAACTGATGGACTGGAGTGTGATATGGATTACTTGTGGATTATTGTGATGTTTTTATCAGCTGTTTGGACTCTCATTCCGACGGAACCCATTCACTGCAGAGGATCCATTGCTGAGACAGTGATGGAATGATAAGTAGATGAGTTTGTTTCTTCATCAGATTTGGAAAAATATACCATTCCATGACTGTCTCACCAATGGATCCTCTGGAGTGAATGGGTGCCGTCAGAATGAGAGTCCAAATAGTCCAAATAGCACATCACAATAATCCACAAGCAATCCACACCACTCCAGTCCATCAGTTAATGACTTGAAAAGACAAAAGCTGAAACAAATGCATCATTAAGACGTCCATAATCCATAATTACACTTCCTCCAGTGAAAAAGTCCATCTCCAGCCATATATTTGTTTAAAGCCAGTTTTGGCTTGTAAACACTGCTTGATATTGGTTTATTTTGTCTTCACAAGATATTAACTGATGGACTGGAGTGGTGTGGATGACTTGTGGATTATTGCGATGTTTTTATCAGCTGTTTGGACTCTCGTTCTGACGGCACCCATTCACATCCATTGGTGAGCAAGTGATGGAATGACACATTTCTCCAAATCTGTTGAAGAAACAAACTCATCTACATCTTGGATGAGCAAATTTGCAGCAAACGTTCGTTTCCAGCTAAAATGGCCAGACCAGGCAAATTATAAACTGCGGCAAGTCTATTTCTAAGAGCGACTCTTATTTGCAAAGCAAATCAATTGAAGCGTTGGGGGTCTTTTGGAAGCCTGACCCTTGCAAACAACCAAAACTGCTTTTCAGCTCTTGTTTTTTCCCCTCTCGCTTGAGCAAGCACCCAGAAGTTGTCAAACTCTCTCTCTCAAGCGTTCTCTCACTCCAGAAGAAGTGCTCACACGAAAGATAAAGAAAGGAGACACAAAAGGCCGAGGCGGCAGTGAATGGAGGGTGATGGTGGTGCTGTGGCATGCTAATGAAGCTCTAATACTCACAAATGCCCTCTCCCTTCGCTCCGGCAACAGGGCAGCGGGGTTAATTATCATAACAACGGGGCGCTGGACATTTCGCAGGCGACGCCAAGACTGTCCTTCTCCAGCGCGCTGACGGATCTGAGAGGTCAGTTTATCTTTGTTTAAATAATTAACCCACCTTTGCTTCACTTTTGTCTCAACGGCGACACCACCATGAGCCTTTCTAGCGGACAGAAACCGCATCATTCGGTGCGTTCGCGCAGGCAGCGGGTGGCTGTCGGAGACATCTCCGTCTTTTGTTTGCCGTCTACGGTGGCTCAGGCTAAACGGAGCTTTTCACCGACATAAAACACACACACTGTACGGGACAATACACCGGGATACCCCATGTAAGCAACCCAGCGTGGGTTTGGCTTTGTATTGTGAGGACTTTACAAACAGATCACTTCATTAAGAGGTGTGTGAGTACACAAACTCCACAAACCTGCTCCAACAATCCACAGAATTAACATCTCTAAGAGAAAAAGGCCTCGCCACATACTGGGCCAATGCTGGTTTAAGAGTTCAGGAATTAGTAACTTTCACAACATTGTGAAAACTTGTCAAAGTGGCCGATGCAGAAAATCTCGCCAAACAACAGGGACTTGAAATCAAACCTACTTTTCTTTGGTTAGATGTTGGCTTGTGTTGATGTAGAATCAGTGTTGGCGATGAAACATTTGCTCAACGTTCACTTTGAGCTTTACATTAGCAGTAGGGATATCGCGAGTAATCAGAAACAACAGCAACAGTTAAGGGTTTAACCCTTTACCTATCCATCCATCCATTTATTCAACTATCCATTCATCTGTTTTTCCATCCATTCAACAATTTCTCCATCCAAACTAGAGCCTGACCGATTTATCGGCAGGCCAATATTATCGGCCGATATTAGGCATTTTCCAAACTATCGGTATCGGCATTTATAATGGCCGACAAATTAATATTTCAAACATAAAATAAAAACGGACGAAACACCCTTCAACCATGTCATGAGTAGGGTTGGGTATCGTTTGAATTTTATCGATTCTGATTCCGGTTCCGATTCTGCTTATGGATTCCGATTTTTGTCGATTCCTAATTCCGATTCCAATATGATAAAAAAAAAAAAAAATCCATTAAAAAGTTTTTAGTCAAACATATTTATTCTGTCTTTTGCCTATGGTTTTACCAAATAATACCACAGAAAACAAACAACTAGTCTAATATAAATTTAAAAAACATTAAATTGTTAAAGACAAGTAATAAAATAGGAGCAAATCAATTAGCAATAGCATAAATAAATAAAACTGAACAAATGTCAGGTACAGAAATTGAAATCAAAAGTTTAAAAACACTGCATAGTTTGCTTTTCATAAATAAAATATTGATTAGTCCTCATTAAATTTATAAAAAATGGTGGTAGTTTCATGGTAGTGTTGGGAATCGAAAATCGATTCCGATTCTGGAATTGGATACTTAAGATAAAGAATCGAATACTTTATATAAAATTTAAATGTCGATTCCTCTTATCAATTCCTGGGTGCAATTTTTCATCTAGTGATCTGCCAGGACCTTGTGTGGTAATGTAAACATCAGTCTACAATATGAATTGCGCGAAGTGCTCAAAAGTGTGGCTACGCTTTGTAAAAACCGAAGACAAAGTTACTGCTGCATGCAAACTTCATCTTAGAGATCTGCAAGGGGCGGATGTTTTAATCCCGCGCCCGCCTGCTCTAAAACGAGTATATGCTATTTCGTCCCGCAAAAGCCCACTGATAAAAGTAGCTTATACCCCGCGGGAAGACAGCTATCTACTTCATCTCTTGGCTGCATGAAACAAACCCTCCCATTAATGTAAAGGCAAAGATGATCAGAGTAATAGTAACAAACTCTGTCAGTGGAAGACCGCTAACGTTCACATTAATGAGCTTGGAAACCACAACAAACTTATTCTGCCTAAATAAAGTAATGATTACTGTATTTATAACTAGCATATCTCTAGTTACAGTCCCTGGATTGTAAAATGTAAGTTAGACTTGCGAGGAGTGAACATTTAGACATAGAGAAAAAGTATCAAATGTAGCTCGTGCATAAAAGTTCGCTTTTCTTTTACACAGGTGTGAAATCCAATGACGCCAAGTGAGCGTTGCAGACTGTCGTTCAGCCGCAGCATTAACGAGTCACATAATGGATTTAGATCGCTAAATAGTAGATTTTAGAAGGCAGGCAGCAACTGATGATTGAAAATGGTTTGATGTAGCTTGGTGGAAAGAATTTAAAAAGTGCAGGTAAAGGGATAAGCAAGCTGACATTGTAATTATAATGTAGCTTATTTTTATACATTTTATTTATCAGAACTTTATTATATTTTGATGTATACTCATAAATAACTACAAATAACTATTCTTGTACTAAAACCTGCCTCTGCTGGACTGAAGCTATTGAGGATTGACTGATTCAGTACACTACCTCATATACTGTTAACAATTTATATTTTGCTGTTGTTGTTATTAATCAGAACTTAACAGAATTTGTCTCCAGTCCTATTCAAAGTTATATTTATGAAGCTTACAAAGTCTTTTAAAACGGGTAACTTTGATTTGGTTGTTGTTGTTTTTGTTCAAATGACTTTACGTTTCGTATCTTAAGTTTGTATTTTTATACATTTTATTTATCAGAACTTTCATATATTTTGATGTTCCTCTGTTCTGCTGTGACAATAAAAGAAACAAGTTTCTTTTTAAAATGCATTATCATATTATGGTAGTTAAAACTCATATATAACTACAAATAACTAATGTTAGGGAAATCTGTTAATGTTTTGTTGCACGTTTCTGAAATTGAAAAAAAAAAAAAATATATATATATATATATATATATATTAGGGCCGGGACTTTAACGCGTTAATTTAGATTAATTAATTACACAAAAATAACGCGTTAAAATTTTTTAACGCATTTTAATCGCACTAAGTTTTGCAACGCGGAACGTTTCTCACTGGATGAGAATTGGGGGACCTATTATACTGGAGCACCAACTAGCATTCAGACATGCTGCGTCTGTCCTAAATCCTATTGTATGTCCCAAATCGTAGTATGTTTAAAAAAGTATTCCAAAGATTCCCGGATGGTCTACTACTTAACGATCAATGCACACTCTACGGCTAATACTGCCCATAACACACTGCGCCGTGAACAAGGATTCGATTAGAACTACAAACACGCATAAAAAGTGTTAAAAAACTACAAACATGGAGGATATACGCGACCAACGGACAGGTAGAGAAAGGAGTTGGAGTGATAAATAATCAGTGTGTAACCTGATAAAAAAATATTTTTTAAATGTTATCCGCGTTATATTCCATGTGCAGCAACATTTATAATGATAGGTTTGGTCATTAACGTTCAAATGCACAATTAAGCAAACACAAGAGCAGAGTTCTCGGAATGAAAGACTCGTTAAAGAACGTGCCTCTTGCTACACTTAATGGCAATATTGTACTGGTCTGTTGGACTTGGTTGAACAAAAATAAACAATATTTTGTTGCTTAAGCTTATGTATTCAGTCATTATTCAATGGTATACTAAAAATCCATGTAAAAACCTTAATTATATATATATATATATATATATATATATCGGCCGATATATCGGAATATCGGATTTTAAAACCAACAAATATTTGTATCGGTATCGCCCTTCAAAATCCTTTATCGGTCGGGCTCTAATCCAAACCAACCATTTATCCATCCATTCATCCATTTCTTCATCTATTCAATCATCTATCTAGCCATCTATCCAAACCAGCTATCCATTCACTCATTCATCCATTGATTTTTCTATCCAACTATCTATTCATCCATAATGCCATCCATTTCTCTTCTATTCAACCAAGCATTTATTTATCAATCTATTCAACTATCCATTCATTCATCTATCTATCCATTTCTTCATCAATCCATCCATTTCTCCGTCCATAAATCCATCCATCCAACCATCTATTTATCATCCTTCATTCATCCATCCATTCATTCATACATCCACCAATTTATCCATCTATTCAACTAACCATCCATCTATTTATTATCCATTCATTCATCCATCCATCCACCAAATTATCCATCTATTTAACTAACCATCCATTCATCTATTTATTATCCATTCATTCATCCATCCATCCACCAAATTATCCATCTATTTAACTATCCATTCATTCATCTATTTATTATCCATTCATTCATCCATCCATCCACCAAATTATCCATCTATTCAACTAACCATCCATTCATCTATTTATTATCCATTCATTCATCCATCCATCCACCAAATTATCCATCTATTTAACTATCCATTCATTCATCTATTTATTATCCTTTCATTCATCCATCCATCCACCAAATTATCCATCTATCCATCCATCCATTTATCCATCTATTCAATTATCCATCCATTCATCTATTTATCATCTATTCATTCATCCATCCATCCATTTATTCATCCATCCATTTATCCATCTATCCATCCATCCATTTATTTATCCATCTATTTAACTATCCATCTATTAATATTTATCATCTACCCATCCATCATTTATTTATCCATCCATTCATCTATCTATCTATCTATCTATCTATCTATCTATCTATCTATCTATCTATTCATTCATCCAACCATTTATACATCTATCCAACCACCGATCCATCCATTTCTCAGTCCATTCATCCATTTATCTATTTATCATCCATACATCCATTCATTCATCCATCCATCCACCAAATTATCCATCTATTTAACTATCCATTCATTCATCTATTTATTATCCATTCATTCATCCATCCATCCACCAAATTATCCATCCATCCATTTATCAATCTATTCAATTATCCATCCATTCATCTATTTATCATCCTTCATTCATCCATCCATTCATTCATACATCCACCAATTTATCCATCTATTCAACTAACCATCCATTCATCTATTTATTATCCATTCATTCATCCATCCATCCACCAAATTATCCATCTATTTAACTATCCATTCATTCATCTATTTATTATCCATTCATTCATCCATCCATCCACCAAATTATCCATCTATTTAACTATCCATTCATTCATCTATTTATCATCCTTCATTCATCCATCCATTCATTCATACATCCACCAATTTATCCATCTATTCAACTAACCATCCATTCATCTATTTATTATCCATTCATTCATCCATCCATCCACCAAATTATCCATCTATTCAACTAACCATCCATTCATCTATTTATTATCCATTCATTCATCCATCCATCCACCAAATTATCCATCTATCCATCCATCCATTTATCCATCTATTCAATTATCCATCCATTCATCTATTTATCATCTATTCATTCATCCATCCATCCATTTATCCATCTATCCATCCATCCATTTATTTATCCATCTATTTAACTATCCATCTATTAATATTTATCATCTACCCATCCATCATTTATTTATCCATCCATTCATCTATCTATCTATCCATTCATCCAACCATTTATACATCTATCCAACCACCGATCCATCCATTTCTCAGTCCATCCATCCACTTTTCTATTTATCATCCATACATCCATTCATTCATCCAACCAACAATTTCTCCATCTATCCAACCATCCATCACCCATTTCTCAGTCCATCCATCCAACCAACCATTTATTAATCCACCTATTCAACTATACATCCATTCATCTATTTATTATCATCCATTCATTCATTCATCCATCCATTTATCCATCTATTCAACTATCTATCCGTTAATCTATCATCCACCAATTCATTCATCCATCCATCCATTTATCTATCAATCAACCCATTCAAATATCCATCCATCCATCCATCCATCCAACCAACCATCTATCCATCCATCCATCCATCTCTAAAACTAAATGCTTATAAAACTTTTTCAATACTTTTTTTCAGAACTTTAAAACTCGTTTCTATTTTTCTTCCAGTTAAAAATGACCATTATGATTTTTCATAATGTAATGCATTTTTCAAATCAAATTTCAATTAATTTGATTTCTTTTCTTACACTGCCAAAATCACAACTGCAATCCTGTATTCTGGAAATTCTAGAAATGAGCTGGAATTGAAGACGTTCTCAATTCAATTCCAAAGGGTGAGCGACCTCATTTGTTGCATTCAACAACAGCCAGATGATTGATTATAACGGCACAGAACATGTTTTAAAAAGATATAAAACAGCGAAACATGATGCAACAGGCAAAGAGGTCCATCTGACGCATGTGTACACATAAAATTAGCACTGAACTCACTCCGCGGCCCCATATGCATTACTAATTACCATTACAAAAAGCATGATCCCCAAGCAGACCTGACAGATCACTAGCAACAGAAACACAGCGAGCCCAAGCATGGCATGAGTTTTCAGACTCTCAGAGATGAAGAGGGCCAGTCGTAATGGGAACGCCCAACGCTCAGACACGCAAGCAGCCAAATCCTTCTTTAACACAGCAGCTCTTGATGAATGACTGGGGACAGCGCCGTTGCCAGGATCCAGCACTGGCCAAGTCCACGGAAAGGAAAAGAGCAGGTCTTTTGTTGCATTCGAGCACAAAAACAAAGCCGCTTTGCTTTTCAAGCGCAGTGTATCTCCTCTTTGAAGCCCTCTGACATCCTCATTAACTCGGGGGAAAAAACTTGTCAAGCAAAATGAATTTTTGTTTTGCCTTGTTAATGTTGTTCTCCTTGGCTGAACTTCACTCGCCTTGTTCTGAACACCAGCGTGACGCGTTTGCACTACAATGTCATTGGAAACCTCAAATACAAGGCAATTGGTGAGAAATTGCCAATTGGCTATTAATAAAATAACTGTTGAATCTACTTCTAAAAAAAAGTCAAATGCACAAGAGACTCAAAATTAACTTGGATAGAGTCAAAATCTGATTCGTACCAAGCAATCAAATGTAAACTGCTTTGCTTTTTTCAATTGCAGTAACGAGAAATGCAGCAAATTGACTGTTAAAATGAGAAAGGTTTTACCTTTGAGCACTGCTTGTGATTCTGACACCAAACCAATGATCCATTGCTCTGAAAAGAGAGAAAAGACATCATAAAACACTGGAAATCACATCAGATACTAAACATTCACTCAAAACTGCTAATTGAACTTGCCGTGTTTGATTTTAGTAAATTGGTTCAAACTGTTCATTTCAGTGAATCGATTCAAAACACTTATTTAAAGATTCATTTGCACAATCACTCAAAAACTTGGTGTCAGACAAAAAAAGTTACATTAAACTGTTCTTAAATCAATTCAAAGCACTGATTTAAAGATTATTTAACAAATCAACCAAAATGGTGCAAGACAAAAAAAAAAAAAAAAAGTTTCATTCAACTGTTTAAGTGAATTTGCACAATCTCTCCAAAATATGGTACCCAACTAAAAATGTTCCATTAAACGGTTTGTTTCAGTGAATCAATTCAAAACACTGATTCAAAGATTAATATCCATCATCACTCAAACAAAATTATGCCCAACTAAAAATATTCCATTTGTTTCACTAAAATGATTCAAAGATTAATTAAGTCACTCAAAAAAATGGTCTCAGAGTCAGACAAAGTTACATTATTGTTTACTTGAATCGATTCAAAACACTGGATTAAAGATTCTTTTGCACAATATCTCAAAAATATGGTACCCAACTAAAAATGTTCTATTAAACAATTTGTTTCCGTGAATTGATTCAAAACACTGATTAAAAGATTCATTTGCACCATCACTGAAAAACTTAGTGCCAGACAAAAAAAATGTTCCATTAAACTGTTAGTTCCAGTGAATCAATTCAAAACACAGATTAAAAAATTCATTTGCACAAAAACAGTGCCAGAATAAAAATGTTCCACTAAACTATTTGTTTCAGTGAATCAATTCAAAACAAAAATTCAAAGATTATTTTGCACCATCACTCCAAAACACGGTGCTTGACTAAAAATGTTCCACTAAGCTATTTGTTTGACTGAATCGATTTAAAACACTAATTCAAAGATTCATTTACACAAAAACAGTGCCAGAATAAAAATGTTCTATTAAACTGTTAGTTCCAGTAAATAGATTCAAAACAAAGATTCAAAGATTCATTTGCACATCACTCAAAAACAGGGTGCTTGACTAAAACTGTTCCACTAAACTATTTGTTCACTGAATCGATTCAAAACACTGATTCAAAGATTCATTTACACAATCTCTCAAAAATATGGTGCCCAACTAAAACTGTTTGTTTCAGTGAATCAATTCAAAACACTGATTCAAAGATTCATTTGCACAAAAACAGTGGCAGAATAAAAATGTTGCATTAAACTATTCATTCCAGTGAATCGATTCAAAACAAAGATTCAAAGATTCATTTGCAACATCACTCAAAAACCTGGCACTTGACTAAAAATGTTCCACTAAGCTGTTTGTTTCAGTGAATTAATTAAAAACAAAGATTCAAAGATTCATTTGAACCATTACTCAAAAACTTGGTGCCAAACAAAAAAATGTTCCACTAAACTATTAGTTCCAGTAAATTGATTCAAAACAAAGATTCATTTGCACATCAATTCAAAACTTGATGCTTGACTAAAAACATTCCACTAAACTATTTGTTTCACTGAATCGATTCAAAACACTAATTCAAAGATTAATTTGCACAAAAACAGTGCCAGAATAAAAATGTTCCACTAAACTGTTTGTTTTAGTGAATCAACTCAAAACACTGATTCAAAGATTCATTTGCAACATCACTCTAAAACTTAGTGCTTGACTAAAAATGTTCCACTAAACTATTAGTTTTACCGAGTCGGTTCAAAACAATAATTTAAAGATTAATTTGCACAAAATCTGTGCCAGAATAAAAATGTTCCACTAAACTGTTTGTTTTAGTGAATCAATTCAAAACAAAGATACAAAGATTCATTTGCAAAATCACTCAAAAACCTGGTACTTGACTAAAAATGTTCCACTAAGCTGATTGTTTCAGTGAATCGATTAAAAACAAAGATTCAAAGATTCATTTGAACCATTACTCAAAAACTTGGTACCAAACAAAAAAAAATGTTCCAGTAAGCTATTTGTTTCACTAAATTAATTAAAACACAGATTAATTTGCACATCAATTCAAAACTTGATGCTTGACAAAAAACATTCCACTAAACTATTTGTTTCACTGAATCGATTCAAAACACTAATTCAAAGATTCATTTGCACCAAAACAGTGCCAGAATAAAAATGTTCCATTAAACCATTAATTCCAGTAAATTGATTCAAACCACTGATTCAAAGATTCATTTGCAGCATCCCTCAGAAAACAGACTAAACATCTTCCATTCCATTTCAAACGAATCGTGGCTTTGTTCCTTTTTCCACAAGCATCTGAACGGGCAAACCTCACGGCTCTGTAAACCAAAAGTCTGCTTAAGTTCAATGTCAAGTTCAAAGGAATCTGGAACAATGTAATCCAGTGGAAATTCCCCGTGAAACCTTGGAAAAGAACTTATCATTAAAGGACTTAATTTGCCATCCAATCCCGCAGGGTGTTGTGCTCTCGATGTCAAGGATAATGGTCAACGGCTTCAAAGAAAAGAAGAGACGAATGCAGAACATGTGCGTCGCCGAAGACGTTTGCAATGCTTTCATGGAATGATAATGTCTGTCTTCAATCAGAGACATTAAACCAGCACAAACTCTGCAGGATCGAATACAGATATGATAATTGGATCATCTTTATATGACTGCAAATCAAACATTAGCTGCACCACATGTGCGTAAAATCATTTTACAAAACATGGTAGAGCGATTCATCTAAATAAAACTGAAAACGTTGATAAGGCTGTGATTGAATTATTTAGATATGTGTACTTTGTGTTTCAGAGTGAACTCAACATGCACCAAAGATTTTCCCATTCTTGTAATGAGAAGCATTAATCCCCGTCAGGACGTCTGACAGAAAGCCTGTCACATTTTGAGGCGTGACAGAATCCCTCGGACACTCTGCGGGATGTTGACCCAGCTGTCGCTGACCCCGGACTGATAATTATAGGTCAGCATTGTAACCCGGCTTAGTGAAGAGTCAAGGGTATTCCTGGAGCGTTTAGAGCTCACAGATTTACAACCAGTCAGTGGAGGATTCATGTGTCACATCAAGACTAATCCGTCGAGGAACTAAACACAACATCGTCCTGAAAGATAAACTGTGCATTTACATGTAGCCTATGTGTTTAGCAGACGCTCTTATCCCAAGAGACTAACAATAGAGGAATATAAACGATTCGTCACAGAGGCAGCAATGTTCAGTATATAAGCAGGTTTAAGAAAAATGTAAGGAACAAATAACTTTGTTTGAATGCCTGAGGGTTTATAGACCTTACAGATAGATGGATGGATGGACGGATAGATGGATAGATGGATGGATGGATGGATGGATGGATAGATGGATAGATGGATGGATGGATGGATGGACGGATGGACGGATAGATGGATAGATGGATAGATGGATGGATGGATGGATGGATGGATGGATGGATGGATGGATGGACGGATAGATGGATAGATGGATGGATGGACGGATGGAATGATAGATTGAAAGATAAATGTTGATGGATGGACGGATGGACGGACGGATGGATGGATGAATTGAAAGATAAATGTTGATGGATGGATGGATGGATGGATTGAAAGATAAATGTTGATGGATGGATGGATGGATGAATGGATGGATAGACGGATGGATGGAATGATAGATTGAAGGATAAATGTTGATGGATGGATGGATGGATGGATGGATGGACGAACAGATGATAAATGGATGGATGGATGGACGGATGGATGAATAGATGATAAATGGATGGATGGATGGATGGACGGACGGATGGATGAATAGATGATAAATGGATGGATGGATGGACGGATGGATGAATAGATGATAAATGGATGGATGGATGGATGGATGGACGGATGGATGAATAGATGATAAATGGATGGATGGATGGATGGATGGAAAGATAAGTGTTGATGGATGGATGGATGGATGGATGGAATGAATGATAGATTGAAAGATAAATGTTGATGGATGGATGGATGGACGGATGGATGGAATGATAGATTGAAAGATAAATGTTGATGGATGGATGGATGGACGAATAGATGATAAATGGATGGATGGATGGACGGATGGATGAATAGACGATAAATGGATGGATGGATGGATGGATGGATGGACGGATGGATGAATGGATGGATGGATGGACAAAATACATGGAGGGATGAATGGATGGATGGATGGACGGATGGATGAATAGATGATAAATGGATGGATGGACAAAATACATGGATGGATGGATGGATGGATGGATGGATGGATGGATGGATGGATGGATGGATGGATGAACAGACGGATGGATAAATAGATGATAAATGGATGGATAGAAAATTAGATGATAAATGGATGGATGGATGGATGGATGGATGGATGAATAGATGATAAACAGATGGATGGACAGATGGACAGAATGATGGATGGATAGATGGACAGATGCATAGATGATACACGGATGAATGGATGATAAATAAATGAAAGGATAGACAGAATGGTGGATGGACAAATGGATGCATGCATAGATGATAAACAGACTAAAGGATGGACAGAATGATGGAATGATGGAAGGACAGATGGATGGATGAATAGGTGGATGGATGGACGGATGAACAAATAGATGGATGGACGGATAGATGATAAACGGATGGAAAGAATGATAAATGATGATGATGAATGGATAAATAGATGGAACGATGAAGGGATAGACAGATAATGGATGAATGGATGGACAGAATGATAAATGGATGGATAGATGATGGATAGATAAATGGATGGAGGAATGGATTGACAGAGAGACAGATCGACAAAACAATGGATTAATTGACATAACAACAGATGCATAGCATGAGAGAATATTTGAATAATGCAGTGTTTTAAATATGTCTGAAGTGAACGGTTATTATTTTCTTGAAAGACACTCAAAAGACGAGCTCTTCATCTCTGTGTCAGATCGTTGAGTTTGGCTCTAGTTGTGCTCTAGTTAGTGTGAGTTCTAGTCAGCAGCAGGTGCTTTGAGCTCATGGTCTGGATCTGGGCTCTTCTGGGTTTTATTTACATTGTTGAGATGCTTTAATCAGAGCGCTGCTTTAGGGCGAGTGTTTAACACGACACAGCTCTCTCTCTCTGGTTAAATCCGTTCCATACATCTCTCATTTCATTCACCAGACATCTGCGTGTAAAAGAAGCGAGTGTCATCCATCATTTTGTCATACCTTTACAGTCTAATGCTGTTGTACTAAAGCAGGGGTTTTCTTTTAGGTCTAGTTTATTTTGTGAAAAGTTGTATAAATACATCTGAATATAATTTCTTTTTAAGTTAGGTTTTTTTGTCAGTGTATTATTTATTTACAAATGTATTTATGAATTTGTTAATTTAATCTTATAATTAATTATAATATTATTTATTTATTTTAATATTCATTATTTATTATTTATTTATTTTACTTTTTTAGCAGTTTTTACTCTAACGTTTTCCACAGAAATGTCCTAAATATCCTTATAGTCATATAACATAATACTAAGTCCATCCATTTCATTAAAATTGCAAAAGAATCCACTTGAGATGAGACATTTTTGTCAAGATTGGGCAACATGCTGGTAAATCAGCAAACTGACATTCTTATCAGCATTTCATAAGGCGCAAAACATCAACAGATGCCACATTCCCAAGATAAACGGGCTGTAAAGTGGAAATAACGCACTCTTTGGCTGGACAGATGGACGAATGGATGAATGGATGGACAGTTGGAAGGACGGATGGATGAATAGATAATAAAAGGATGGATAAATGGACAGATGGACGAATAGATGATAAAATGATGAATGGATGAATGGATGAATAGATGATAAAAGGATGAATGAAGAATAGATGATAAACAGATGGATAAATGGACGGATGGACGAACAGATGGACGGATGGATGGATGAATAGATAATAAAAGGATGGATAAATGGACGATTAAATGATAAATGGATGAATGGATGAAGAATAGATGATAAATAGATGGATGGATGAATAGATGATAAACAGATGGATAAATGGATGGATGGACGAATAGATGGATGGATGAATAGATGATGGATGGACGAATGGATGAATAGATGATAAAAGGATGAATGAAGAATAGATGATAAACAGATGGATAAATGGACGGATGGACGAACAGATGGATAAATGGATGGACGGATGGATGGATGAATAGATAATAAAAGGATGGATAAATGGACGATTAGATGATAAATGGATGAATGGATGAATAAATGGACGGATGGACGAATAGATGGATGGATGAATAGATGATGGATGGACGAATGGATGAATAGATGATAAAAGGATGAATGGATGGATGAAGAATAGATGATAAACAGATGGATAAATGGACGGATGGACGAACAGATGGATGAATGGATGGACGGATGGATGGATGAATAGATGATAAATGGATGTATAAATGGATGAATAGATGATAAACAGATGGATAAATGGACGGATGGACGAATAGATGGATACATGGATGGACGAATGGATGAATAGATGATAAATGGATGAATGGATGAATAGATGATAAATGGATGAATGGATGGATGATGAATAGATGATAAATAGATGGATGGATAAATAGATGATAAAATGGATGGATGGATGGATGGGTGGACAAATGGAAAGACAGAAATGTCCTAAATATCCTTATAGTCATATAACATAATACTAAGTCCATCCATATCATTAAAATTGCAAAAGAATCCACTTGAGATGAGACATTTTTGTCAAGATTGGGCAACATGCTGGTAAATCAGCAACCTGACATTCTTATCAGCATTTCATAAGGCGCAAAACATCAACAGATGCCACATTCCCAAGATAAACGGACTGTAAAGTAGAAATAATGCACTCTTTGGCTGTTTAAACAGCCATTATTACTCAGATAAGTTCAGCCGTAACACACCCCAACACTCAAACCGGCCAAAGAGCAGAAGATTTCACCAAGACCAATTAGATTCTCAGCTAATCGATGACTGAATCTGACAGAGAAACAGCAGAGGTTAGCTCATAAGAGCGTGTGAATCAGCACAAGACTCCATTCATGTCTGTGCTAATGAAAACCGCACACATACGAGCCGCTGCCGCTGCGGTTTGATTCCGTTTCCAAGTTGTTTCATATCAAAGGCCCTTGACAAGGGACACGGCACGACTTCTTTCCAATGTTTGTCTTTCCTTTGGATCAGAGCGTGCGTCCCTCGAGCCGAACGGAGGGAACGAAGGGCTTAATTTAAAACGCAATAATTTTTACGACGTCAAGCACGCTCACAGGACCTCTCTGACACACCTTTGGCTTCATACGTCCACACATAAATAATTCCACACGCTGCAGATGCTTTTCCCGAACACAGTCGGCCTTTCAGCTCGCAGACGGTGAATTTACAGCCGGGTGTTTCCCTCTGTCTGTTACGGAATCTCCGATACATAAATACTCTGCAATAGGACAATAAAAACTAAAGAAAGCTTCAATTTGGCTGTTTTGATGACCTGCACTGACACGCTGTTATGTGGGACATAAAATTTCTACGTTTCAAAAGCGGCTTGAATGAACAAGAGAGACCAAGTATTCATTACTAATCAAATACAAACTGATTCGTTAAAAAAATATGAGCATCTGAGTTATTACAAACCTGATGATCAAGTTCACTAGCATGAGTTGAGATGCTCTTAAGAGAGTTTTGATTCTCTAAACAAATAATAATAAATATCACTAATTAGTCACTTAAAGATAATGTCTGAATGTTACTTTTTGTTTTTCAAAATTCCAGAATGTTCTGTTAGGTTTAGGTTTATTTAAACATATTACAGACAGAAAGAAGAGATGGATGGATGGATGGATGGATGGATGGATGGATGGATGGATGGATGGATGGATGGATGGATGGATGGATGGATGGATGGATGGATGGATGGATGGATGGATGGATGGATGGATGGATGGATGGATGGATGGATGGATGGATGGATGGATGGATGGATGGATGGATGGATGGATGGATGGATGGATGGATGGATGGATGGATGGATGGATGGATGGATGGATGGATGGATGGATGGATGGATGGATGGATGGATGGATGGATGGATGGATGGATGGATGGATAGGATGGATGGATAGGATGGATGGATAGGATGGATGGATAGGATGGATGGATAGGATGGATGGACAGAATGATAGATGGATAGAACGGTGAGTGGATGAAGGATGGATAGATAGATAGAACAATTGATGGATGGATGGATGGAAAGATAGATGGATAGATAAAACAATATATGGATGGATAGATAGAACAATGAAGGGATGATAGATAGAATGATGGGTGGATGGACAGAATGATAGAACAATGGATGGCTGGATGGATGGATGGCTGGATGGATGGATGGATGGATGGATGGATGGATGGATGGATGGATGGATGGATGGATGGATGGATGGATGGATGGATGGATGGATGGATGGATGGATGGATGGATGGATGGATGGATGGAAAAAATAGATGATGATGGATGGATGAAAAAAAAATAGATGGATGATATAGAGATTGACAGATAGAATGATAGGATAGATGGATGGAAAGATGGACAGAATGATAGATGGATAGATAGAACGGTGAGTGGATGGATGGATGGATGGAGAGATGGATTGAACAATTGATGGATGGATGGAAAGATAGATGATAGATAAAACAATATATGGATGGATAGAACAATGAAGGGATGGATAGATAGAATGATGGGTGGATGGACAGAATGATAGATGATAGAATGATGAATGGATGGATGGAAGGATAGACAGAATGACAGATTGACAGATAGAATGGTGGATATATAGAACAATAGATGGATGGAGGGATAGACAAAATAATAGATGATAGAACAATAGATGGATGAATGGATGGAAGGATGGATGATAGACAGAATGATAGATGGATAGAATGATGGATGGATAGATAGAACGATTGATAGATGATGGATGGATGGAATGATAGATGATAGAACAATAGATGGATGAATGGATGGAAGGATGGATGATAGACAGAATGATAGATGGATAGAATGATGGATGGATAGATAGAACGATTGATCGATGATGGATGGATGGAATGATATATGATAGAAAAATGGATGGATGGAGAGATGGATGGCTGGAATGATAGATGATAGAACAATAGATGGATGAATGGATGGAAGGATGGATGATAGACAGAATGATAGATGGATAGAATGATGGATGGATAGATAGAACGATTGATCGATGATGGATGGATGGAATGATAGATGATAGAACAATAGATGGATGAATGGATGGAAGGATGGATGATAGACAGAATGATAGATGGATAGAATGATGGATGGATAGATAGAACGATTGATCGATGATGGATGGATGGAATGATATATGATAGAAAAATGGATGGATGGAGAGATGGATGGCTGGAATGATAGATGATAGAACAATAGATGGATGAATGGATGGAAGGATGGATGATAGACAGAATGATAGATGGATAGAATGATGGATGGATAGATAGAACGATAGATAGATAGATAGATAGATAGATAGATAGATAGATAGATAGATAGATAGATAGATAGATAGATAGATAGATAGATAGATAGATAGATAGATAGAAAGAACGATAGAACGATAGATAGATAGAACGATAGATAGAGAGATAGATAGATAGAACGATAGAACGATAGAACGATAGAACGATAGATAGATAGATAGATAGATAGATAGATAGATAGATAGATAGATAGATAGATAGATAGATAGATAGATAGATAGATAGATAGATAGATAGATAGAAAGAAAGAACGATAGAACGATAGATAGATAGATAGATAGATAGATAGATAGTTAGTTAGATAGATAGATAGATAGATAGATAGATAGATAGATAGATAGATAGATAGATAGATAGATAGATAGATAGATAGATAGATAGATAGATAGATAGATAGATAGAAAGAACGATAGATAGATAGAACGATAGAACGATAGATAGAGAGATAGATAGATAGATAGATAGATAGATAGATAGATAGATAGATAGATAGATAGATAGATAGATAGATAGATAGATAGATAGATAGATAGATAGATAGATAGATAGATAGAAAGAACGATAGAACGATAGATAGATAGATAGATAGATAGATAGATAGATAGATAGATAGATAGATAGATAGATAGATAGATAGAAAGAACGATAGAACGATAGATAGATAGAACGATAGAACGATAGATAGAGAGATAGATAGATAGAACGATAGAACGATAGAACGATAGATAGATAGATAGATAGATAGATAGATAGATAGATAGATAGATAGATAGATAGAACGATAGAACGATAGATAGATAGAACGATAGAACGATAGATAGATAGATAGATAGATAGAAAGAACGATAGAACGATAGATAGATCCCAAGTTAGTCTGGAACACCCCTGTATTTAGTTCTGTCTGGCTGCTGCTGCTGTAGTTTGAGATCGTTCACTCATCAGTTTGCCGGCTCTGAGCGATCATTCATGTGAATGTCTGAGGAACTGAGGCCAGCGCTGCTTCACCTCCAGCAGTTGCGGCGTGTGACACTGGCATTTGGTCAGCAGGAGAGTTCAGAGGGGGCTGCATGTTTTTGCAGCTGACCAGACCTCCCATCTTCACATGAAAGACCTGTGAACACACACACACACACACACACACACACACACACACACACACACACACACACACACGGCCTCCGGACACTCTTTATGGAGCACCCACAACAATCGCTTTCTATTCCTGGAGCTTCTCAGCCAGTCAACCAGCCCTTTATCAAGCCCAGCCTGTCACGGCACTTCCTGCGCAGACAAAAGACTTGGCCAGCTTTCTCCGTTCGTCCCTTTTGATGTTCAGAAAGATGTTCCCCTCAAATCATTAGAGCCAAATGGCAACATCATAAACCGTCATGACTGCATTTCTCCTCTTGTTTTTTAGTTGCACGGCAAGTTTCACGCATTAGATGCATACATTAACCTTGAACGCAGGAAACATTAGAATGAGAAAGAGCCTTTCGCTGAGCTCTGAGGAAACTAATACGGTGTAGACGCAGGACTTCGGACAAAACAAGAGCGTAAGAGCAACACAAGCCCTTCACTTTCTAACAAGATTACAGATCAGACAAAATGCAACTCAATACAAAAATAATCCCTTTTAAATACATCAAACTGGTTTCAATGCCTAACAAGGTACAACACAAAAAACGCATTTTGTTCACTACTGTTCATTATTCAAGTAGATTACCAACAATAGGATATAACTATGGAATAATTAATACGCTCGATCAAGACGCTTGTCATCAGCTGCATTTCTTTTTTAAGTAATAAACATTACTTTCTTTTACTTACGTTAATAAGAAAATTAATGGAAATATGTTTAATAGTTTTCTGCATTTTCTGTTTTAAACAGAAGCATTTTTGTGAAATATAAATGTGCTTAATTGTCATGAAAAATAAATAATTTTCAACTTTTGACAATTATGCTCTTTATCTAGTTATAATGACTGCAAAAATAAATACATTAAATAATAAATTAAAATAAATAAAAAAATTTTGACAGAAGCATTTTTGTGAAATGGAAATGTGCTTTATTGTCAGACAAGTTTTTCTCTGACAATTCAGCAATTATTATTATTATTATTATTATTGCATTTGGAAAACAGAATGGAAATAGAATGCAAATGTAAAATAAATTAATTGTCAGAAAATACTTTTTTTTTTTTGCAATTTCTGTTTTTGACAAAACCATTAAACAACAGAAATGTGCTTAATTGTCAAAAAAGACTATTAAGCACACTTCCATTTCTCAAAAATGCTTCTGTCAGAAAACAGAAAATGCCAAAACAAAAACAAAAACTTAAAAAGATAATAAATTACTTTTTTTGTTATTTTTTTATTATTATTTATTTTAATTTATTATTTAATGTTTTTATTTTTGCAATTACATATTAATAATTAGTGCACAACTGTTTTATTTTTAATGACAATTAAAAATTTCCAATTTACAAATTGTTTGTCAAAAACAGAAAGTGCAAAACAAATCTGACATTTAGGGTTTTTTTTGCATTTTCTGTTTTTGATAAAAACATTTTGTGTGGAATATGGAATAGCGCTTAAATGTCAGAAAAGTTTTATTCATTCATTTATTTATTGCATTTTCTTTTTTTTTTTTGACAAGCATTTTTGTGAAATGGAATAGTTCTTAATTGCCAGAAAAGTTTTTGTTTATTTATTTATTTATTTTTATTTTCATTTTATTTTGCATTATCTGTTTATAACAGAAGCATTTTTTTTAAATGTAAATGTGCTTAAAAGTCATAATTATTATTATTTTTTGCATTATCTGTTTTTGACAGAAGCATTTTTGTGAAATGGAATAGTGCTTAATTGTCAAAAAAAGTAAATAAATACATAAATACACAAATATATAAATACACTTTTAAGAGGGAAATGTGTAAATATGTTACATTTTCTGAACACATAATATATATAATACATAATATAAACCTTCCACACATGTAATCGACTTTTTCTCCTTTCATTACATCTATTAGATGTTATTTTAATGATTCACTTCTTTAAATCAGAACAGATTAAGTTTTTATCTAAAAATTGTAAGATTTCAAAACCATCATCAATAAACACACAGAAACTCATTAATTAATTCACTAATGAAGCTCTAAACATAAAGCCTAAACAATTCTATAAATGAATAAAAAACAAAAGACCAGTTTAAGGGCCGATATTCCACAAGTTTCTTCAAAATGCACTCTCTCTGTGAAATGTAAATAAATATTATGTAAAATAAAAAAAAAATTGTCATTACTAGTAATACTTCCAAGTCACTAATGAGCGATAGACACTATCATAATCAATATCTAAGTTTTAAAATCTATGTTTGTGATTTAAAATATTAAAATGAATTTAAAAAGTATATAATAACATTATATTGTTCATTTAATACAAAATAAGTGATTAATTTGACCAATCTGAGCATATATCGGTCATTCAAAAGCGCATATCGGTCAACTAAATCTAGTAATAATCATCTAAATGTCAATATTATCAAGAAAAGTCAAAGTTTTATCATTTTGCATTGAAGCAGATATTGATGAAGCGTTATTCTGACAGAATGTCATATTGTCACATACCTGGAAATGTTTGAAAGCGGCAGAAATGCGCGTGATGTGCAAACTGAGGCACCGCGACGCGCACCTCGCGCGGTAAACGCTCCCGCTGAAGAACTCGTCGGGTTTCCTCGCGTCCGCGCGCGCGGCGCTCCACAGCAGCGCAATAATCCACAGCGTGAGCGCGAACATAGCAAAGCCTGATGATGGTCGTCTGCTACTGCAGTGAGTGCGACTGTGACTATGACTGTGCGCGGCTCCGCTGCAGCTGCAACTGAAGAAAGTTTCTCGCTGCTGGGGGCGGAGTCAGCGAACGCTATTGGACGAGGCCGGCGAGAGGCCACGCCCCCAAAGACGCAGGTAGGGAGCGAGAAACTTCAGATGGGATGATTGAGAAAGTCATTTTCATGCACTTCTGAGCCCTTTTGCTTCTATATCATGTCTTCTTTGAGACTAAAGTGGAAAGAAAACATCTAAATACACATTTAAGCATTTGTTTATCTTTCTGTATCTGTAGATTATAACTAAAATACTTACCCTGGACCACAAAACCAGTCATAAGAGTCCATTTTTGCTTCTGTCACAAACAGAAAATGCATAATAAAATCTTACATTTAGAGGGTTTTTTGTTTTTGTTGTCTGTTTTTGATAGAAACATTTTTGTAAAATGGAATAGTGCTTAATTGTCAGAAAAGTTTTTATTTATTTTATTTTATTTTTTTTTTTTATTTTTTTTTTTTGCTTTTTTTTCGACAGAAGCATTTTTGTGAAATGCAAATGTGCTTAATTGTCAAAAATTCTAATAAATGAATAAATAAATAAATACACACATACATTTATACATACATTTTGGGAGGGAAATGTGCTTAAATAATAAGTATTAAATATGTTACATTTTCTGAACATGTAATATTAATATAATACACAATGATTATTGCGTCTTTTATATTTTTGTATCTGTAGATTTCAACTAAAATGCTTTAAAAACGTGAAAAAGTGAATAAATAAGCTTTTCATTGATGTATGGTTTGTTAGAAAAGGACATTATTTGGCTGATATTTGATAATCTGTAATCTGAGGCTGGAAAAAATAGAAATATTGAGAAAATCGCCTTTAAAGTTGTTCAGATGAAGGTCTTAGTAAAGTTTGGATATATTTCTGGTAGGAAATTTACAAAACATATTCATAGATCATGATTTTTTTTAATATCCTAATGATTTTTGGCAAATATATATATATTATATATATATATATATATATATATATATATATATATATATATATATATAATCAGTTGCCTGATTCACATTTTATTCCTAAAAATGTGATATTTTCTGATTTGTGGAGTGATATAAAGAAAAACTGCAAAATCTCTTCTGGAAAAACTTTTAACTTAATATTTCAACAAAATAAAACAATAATTTTAAAACTGGCTTTATCTGATGTTCATATTTATCTTATGGAAATGTAAGCAAAATAGTGTATATTTAATTAGATGATGCCTCATTTTATTGTGTGAAAATAATAAATCAATCATTTATTATTTATTATATTTTATTTATTATATATCAGTTTTTACACAAATTACAATTTTTGTTAATTTGGTTGATCATTTCTGTTAACTAAAAGGGATTATCTATTCAATACAATATAAACAAATACACACACATACATATATATATATATATATATATATATATATATATATATATATATTGTATAACATTGGGTTCTTTTTTAATGTTGTAATAAAATTTATTTGCTTATTTAATTTTGTTAAATGTATTTACTTACTTATGTATTTACTAATTTATTTACGTATTTTAATCTATTCATTAATTTAGTTATTATTTAAATTGTTATTTAAATTTATTTATTTACATACATTATATACTGGTTATTCACTCATTTTAATCTATTTGTTTATTCACATATTTTACTCTGCTTTTTTTTTACATTTACATTTACATTTATTTATTTATTATTTATTTATTTACTTATTATTTTAATAATTTATTTATATAATAATATAATAGACTACCAGTCAAAAGTTTTTGAACAGTAAGATTTTTAATGTTTTAAAAACGTCTCTTTTGCTCACCAGTCCTGTATTTATTTGATCCAATAAATGAATGAAAACAAATTCTAAAAGATATATAAAAAATACATATTTAAATATTTATATTATATAAATATATTATACAAATATATACATATCCTATAACATTAGAAACATTTCTCATATATATAGCAAAATATAAAATATATATAATAAACAAACTATATATATATATATATATATATATATATATATATATTAGAAATATATTGTATGTAAAAGTATGTAAATATAAAGTATAAAAATAATATAAAGTATGTAAATAAAATATTATATATATAAATGTATTATAACTTTAAAATATATAAAATATATAAAATATACTACATAAAACCCTTAATATACTGTAATACTGTATAAAATGTTAAAAACAGATATCCAAAACATAAACCTAAAAATTTAAATATATATTATATATTAAATATTATAATATAAATATATACAAATTTATATAAATATCTTATAGCATTAATAAAAAAATAAGAAATATTTTTTATTAAATAAAAAAAATATATAAAATATATATTTTTATATTTATATTTATTAATTCATTTTTGTGTCATTATTTTGTATATATATAATACATAATGACACAAAAATGAATTAATAAATATAAATATAAAAATATATATTTTATTTTATAGTTGAATATATATAA
>NC_133368.1:49653642-49764933 GCF_049309525.1 Garra rufa | reverse complement strand
GCTTTTGGAATAAACCCATTTTGACAATATGATTATTTAAATTAAAACCAAACAGACAGTTCGAATTAAGCCAAGATTTCTGCGTTGAGAAATCTGACCCGTTTCATTTACGTTTGACTGTCAAGCATGCATCACATTAAGATCATTAGTTTGTTTATGTTAAAGCCGTGTAATCCAAATGCATGGAAATGTTATATTGAATTCAAATGCATCTTAAGTTTAGGCCTAAAGTGGACACGCTTCTCTTGACATTTCTCAACAGCAGCCATGCAGCGGCGAACGGTTAAAGAGAGCGTCACGGCCAACCAGCGCCGTTTCTACAGGGAAAGGTGGGACTCTGGCTCTTCACAGCGTCTCGTTTCATGGCAGTGACCCTGAGTCTCGCCTGGCAACTACTGTTTACATCTGTAAACATCAAAACACTCATTTCCCCGTCAACAAATGACGCTTATGAGCCGCTCAAACACACTCATAGCTGAGCTGAGATGCCAGGCGTCTGGCCTTGAAAGCAGACGAGAGCAGCTCATTTATTTAAGAGATTAAAACCACATATTCTCCATACAAACCAGTGTGCAGAGAGTTTGGAATAATCGAGATTTTTTTATGTTTTTAAAAGAGACTCTTCTGTGTGGAACTTCCGCCATGTATGCCTTCAAAAGTCGAAATTATGACATACTTAAGTCACAATTATTGAATTTGAATTGGCTATGTCACTCTCTCCTCTCCACCTGTAGCTGGTGTGTGGTGAGCACACTGGCGCCGTTGTACTGTGGCTGCCGTCGCATCATCCAAGTGGATGCCACATACTGGTGGTGGTTGAGGAGAGATCCCCCCCCATATGTCTGTAAGCGCTTTGGGTGTACGGCAATAGCCAATTAAAGCGCTATATAAATGCTTCATTCATTCATTCATTCATACAATTATGAGATACAAAGTTGAAGTTTTGATTTACTTAAGTCATAATTACAACATAAAAAGTCAAAATTATGAGATAAAAAGTCAAATTTTTGACTTAAGTCATAATTACAAGAAACAGTCGAAATTATGAGTTACTTAAGCCATAATTATGAGATAAAAAGTTGAAATTATGAGTTACTTAATTCATTATCACGAGATAAAAAGTTGACATTATGAGTTACTTAAGTCATAATTATGAGATAAAAAGTCAAAATTATGACTTAAGTCATAATTAAGAGATAAAAATTCAAAATTATGACTTAAGTCATAATTAAGAGATAAAAAGTTGAAATTATGACTTAAGTTATAATTACAAGATAAAAAGTCTAATTTATGAGTTACTTAAGTCATAATTACAAGAAAACAGTCGAAATTATCAGTTACTTAAGCCATAATTACAAGATAAAAAGTCGAAATTATGAGTTACTTAATTCATTATTACAAGATAAAAAGTCGAAAATATGTCTTAAGTTATAATTACGAGATAAAAAGTTGAAATTATGAGTTACTTAAATAATAATTAAGAGATAAAAACGTCAAAGTTATGACTTAAATCATAATTAAAAAATCAAAAGTTTAAATTATGACTTAAATTATAATTACAAGATAAAAAGTTGAAATTATGAGTTACTTAATTCATTATCACGAGATAAAAAGTTGACATTATGAGTTACTTAAGTCATAATTACAAGATAAAAAGTCAAAATTATGACTTAAGTCATAATTAAGAGATAAAAATTCAAAAATTTGACTTAAGTCATAATTAAGAGATAAAAAGTTGAAATTATGACTTAAGTCATAATTACAAGATAAAAAGTCGAAATTGAGTTACTTAAGTCATAATTACAAGATAGAAAATCGAAATTATGAGTTACTTAATTCATTATTACAAGATAAAAAGTCGAAATTATGTCTTAAGTTATAATTACGAGATAAAAAGTTGAAATTATGAGTTACTTAATTCATTATCACGAGATAAAAAGTTGACATTATGAGTTACTTAATTCATTATCACGAGATAAAAAGTTGACATTATGAGTTACTTAAGTCATAATTACAAGATAAAAAGTCAAAATTATGACTTAAGTCATAATTAAGAGATAAAAATTCAAAAATTTGACTTAAGTCATAATTAAGAGATAAAAAGTTGAAATTATGACTTAAGTTATAATTACAAGATAAAAAGTCGAAATTGAGTTACTTAAGTCATAATTACAAGATAAAAAAATCGAAATTATGAGTTACTTAATTCATTATTACAAGATAATAAGTCGAAATTATGTCTTAAGTTATAATTACGAGATTAAAAGTTGAAATTATGAGTTACTTAAGTAATAATTAAGAGATAAAAACGTCAAAGTTATGACTTAAATCATAATTAAAAAATAAAAAGTTGAAATTATGACTTAAATTATAATTACAAGATAAAAAGTTGAAATTATGAGTTACTTAAATCATAATTAAGAGATAAAAAGTCAAAGTTGTGACTTAAATCATAATTAAAAGATAAGTCAAAATTATGACTTAAGGTAATTATGAAATAAAAAGTTGAAATTATGAGTTAAATCAAAACTAAGAGATTATGGCCCGGTTTCACAGACAGGGCTAACACTAAACCAGGATTAGGCCATAGTTCAATTAGGACATTTAAGTAATTTTTATAAACGTGCTTAGAAAAAAATAACATTGCTGTTGTGCAATCATGAGACAAAACAAAGGCACTGATATATTTTTAGATCAGTCAGTGCAAGTTTATTTCAGATGAAACAGCTCAGACTTACATTTCAGTCTAGGACTAGTCTTAAGCCTTGTCTGTGAAACCGGAGGAAAAAGTCGAAATTGAGTTACTTAAGTCATAATTAAGAGACAAAAAGTCAAAATTATTACAAGATTAAAAGTAGAAATTAGAAGTTACTTAAGTTGTCACAAACGGGACGACCAAGAGTGAGGATCCAAATGCAAGGCTTTATTTTGATGATCGTAGACAGGCAGACAGGGTCGAAAACACCAGCAAACATGAACAGCGAAGATAATCCAATAGCGTAATCCAATAAACAAGCGTGGGTCAAAATCCAGGTGGGCAGTCCAAATGAAACAATGAAATGAAAACAAGAAACTAGAAAACTATGACTAAGACTGGGAAAACAAAAACAGAACTATGGCTAGGGAAAACAACAAGGAGACTGGGAAAACCTGGGAGCAAGGAATAACGCTTGGTAAAGTCCACAAATGCAAATCAATACTTCGCAGAGTGTGTGTGTCCTGAGCTTGTATTTATGGTAGACAAACAGGAAGTAACCATAGAGGCAGCAGAGGGAGCAGCAACAGTCAGTGGGGGTAAGGGCTCCCTCTGCTGGCCTGGCGTAACATAGCCCCCCTCCAAGGAGCGGCTTCCAGACGCTCCAAAAAACAACAGGAAGAAACAGTCCAGGGGAGCGGTGGGGGGGCCAGGAGACTGAGGCAGAACAGGTTGGGCAAAGGCCCTCCAGAGCAGGGCAGGAGATTCAGGAGCCCTCCAGGGCAGGGCTGGAGGCAGAGCAGTCCTTTGAGGTGGAGCAAGAGTCTTAGGAGCCCTCCAGGGCGGAGCAGGAGGCTTAGCGACCCTCCGGGGCAGAGCAGGAGGCGTAGAAGCCCTCCAGGGCAGAGCCGAAGGCGGAGCAAGGGGTTTAGGAGCCCTCCAGGGCGGAGCAGGAGGCGGAGCGGCCCTCCAGGGCGGAGCAGGAGGCGCAGGAGCCCTCCAGGGCGGAACAGGAGGCGCAGGAGCCCTCCAGGGCGGAACAGGAGGCGCAGGAGCCCTCCAGGGCGGAACAGGAGGCCCAGGCGCCCTCCAGGGCGGAGCAGGAGGCGCAGGAACCCTCCAGGGCGGAGCAGGAGGCGCAGGCGCCCTCCAGGGCGGAGCAGGAGGCGCAGGAGCCCTCCAGGGCGGAACCGGAGGCGCAGGAGCCCTCCAGGGCGGAACAGGAGGCGCAGGAGCCCTCCAGGGCAGAACAGGAGGCGCAGAAGCCCTCCAGGGCGGAACAGGAGGCCGCATCATGGACTGGGACCTGGGGAGAGCAGAGACAGAGGAGGCAGACAGAGCAAGGAGAGAGGTAGAGAGTTCATGGGGGAAGGTGGCCTCCCTAGTCGTGACTAGGCAGACGAGAACTTCAGGAATGGCTTTCGTGGTCGTGTCAGAGACGACAGGGAGCCTAGGCGGTGCAGGCACAGTGTGAAGCCTTGGCGGCGCAGGCAGAGCAGGGAGTCCTGGCGGAGCAGACAGAGCACGGAATCTTGACAGAGCACGGAATCTTGGCAGAACAGGCAGAGCAAGGAACCCTGGCGGAGCTGGCAGAGCAGGGGGCATAGGTGGTGCAGGCAGAGCGTGAGGCCTTGGCGGTGCGGGCAGAACGTGAAGTCTTGGCGGTGCGGGCAGAGCGTGAAGTTCCGCTATGTACGCCACCTCCGAAAGAGGTATAGGCGCAGCGGACATGCGTGTAGATGAGGTCTCCAGAGCAAACTTGTGGGCGGACTCCTGGGCAGAAGAGGGCACTGGGGCGCAGTGTACAGCCCACACACTCAAAATGGCGATTGCCATAGCAGGTAGCGCAGTTGGCAGAGGAATGCCCTCCGGGTCAGTGGGCGTGAGGCTTGGGAGCGTTGGCTCTGCGTGATGTGGGAGCGTTGGCTCTGCATGGCTTGGGAGCGTTGGCTCTGCATGGCTTGGGAGCATTGGCTGTGCATGGCTTGGGAGCGTTGGCTCTGCATGGCTTGGGAGTGAAGGCTCTGCGTGGCTTGGGAACGAAGGCTCTGGTAGATCAGACGAAACATGTCCCGGCTCTGGATGTTCGGGCGAGACGTGACTTGGCCTGGAAGGAACTGCTGTGACTTGATTGGGCGTGACAGGAATAGCAGTGACTTGACTTGGGATGACAGGAACAGCTGTGACTTGGCTTGGCGTGAGAGGAACAACTGTAACTTGACTCGGCGTAACAGGAGCAGCTGTGACTTGACTTGGCGTGACAGGGGCAGCTGTGACTTGACTTGGCGTGACAGGAGCAGCTGTGACTTGACTTGGCGTGACAGGAGCAGCTGTGACTTGACTTGGCGTGACAGGAGCAGCTGTGACTTGACTTGGCGTGACAGGAGCAGCTGTGACTTGATTTGGCGTGACAGGAGCAGCTGTGACTTGATTTGGCGTGACAGGAGCAGCTGTGACTTGACATGGCTTTGAGGGAGTGGTTGTGACTTGAGTTGGCTCTGCTGGGGCAGCGGCGGCTGGACATGATTCAGGTGGTACTGCTGTGTCTTGATGTGACGCTGTAAGCGCTGTGGTAACTTGCTTATCTTCTGGAAGTGTTGGGGTGTTTTGCCTTGACTCAGGATGTGCTGCTTGACTTGGCTCAGGAAGTGCTGCTTGACTTGGCTCAGGAGGAACAACTGCTGTAACTTGACTTGACTTGACAGGAGCATTAGCTGTAACTTGACTTGACCTTGCAGAGACAGCAGCCATGATGTGACTTGACTTGACAAGAACAGGAGCTGTGTCGTGACTTGACTGTACCGGAGCAGCAGACATGGCGTTAACAGGCGATGGTTTGGTTGACGTGGCGTTAGCAGATGCTGGCTCGGCTGATGTGGTGTTAGCAGGCGCTGGCTTGGCTGATGTGGCGTGAGCAGGCGCTGGCTTGGCTGACGTAGCATTAGCAGGCGTTGGCATCAGGATTATGGCTTGACGTGGGTCTGGCGTGGCGGCCATCTTGGGTGCAGGCTCTGGCATGGCGGCCATCTTGGGTGCAGGCTCTGGCATGGCGGCCATCTTGGGTGGTAGCTCTGGTGTGGCGGCCATCTTTGCAGCGGGCTCTGGCGTGGCGGCCATCTTTGCAGCAGGCTCTGGCGTGGCGGCCATCTTTGCAGCAGGCTCTGGCGTGGCGGCCATCTTGACCAGGAACTCAGGAACGGGAGCCATCTTGTGAACGGGCTTTGGGACGGTGGCCTTCTTGTGAACAGACTCGGGAAGGGAGGCCATCTTGGGGATTGGCTCAGGAACAGCAGCCATCTTGTGATCAGGTTCGGGGATGGCGGCCATCTTGTGAACAGGCTTGGGGGTGGCAGCCATCTTGTGAACAGGCTCAGGAAAGGCGGCCATCTTGTGAGCAGGGTCTGGAAGAGCGGCCATCTTGTGAACAAGATCAGGAAGGGGGACCATCTTGTGAACAGGATCAGGAAGGGCGGCCATCTTGTGAACAGGCTCAGGAAAGGCAGCCATCTTGTGAGCGGGGTCTGGAAGAGCAGCCATCTTGTGAACAGGATCTGGATGGGCGGCCATTTTGTGAACGGGTCTTGGGATGGCAGCCATCTTGTGAAGGGGCTCTGGGCTTGCAAACATCTTGTGCTGAGGCTCGGGGTTAGCAGATATCTTGTGCTGTGGCTCAGGACTAGCAAACATCTTGTGCTGTGGTTCTGGGCTAGCAGACATCTTGTGCTGAGGCTCGGGGCTAGCAGACATCTTGTGCTGTGGCTCAGGACTAGCAAACATCTTGTGCTGTGGTTCTGGGCTAGCAGACATCTTGTGCTGAGGCTCGGGGCTAGCAGACATCTTGTGCTGTGGCTCAGAGTTAGCAGACATCTTGTGCTGAGGCTTTAAGCTGGCAGACATCTTGTGCTGTAGCTCCTCTAAAACACCCATAGTGAACGGAGAGCCAAACAACTGCAGTGCTAAATAAATGTATTGCTGGAGGGTCCAGCCAGGCTGGTGTAGTGGCATCAGGGAACCAAATGGCTCGGAAAGTCCACCACGAAAAAATATTATTAAACAGACCTCATCCATTGAAGTAGCCTTTGCCAGTGTAATAAAATCCAAAATGTACTCCTCAATGGGACGCTCACCTTGACGGAGACGGATAATCTGGGTGGCTGGATTCATGGTGAACTGCTGGTGGATAAAGCCGCTGGATCCGGGTGTGGCGAAGTATTCTGTCACAAACGGGACGACCAAGAGTGAGGATCCAAATGCAAGGCTTTATTTTGATGATCGTAGACAGGCAGACAGGGTCGAAAACACCAGCAAACATGAACAGCGAAGATAATCCAATAGCGTAATCCAATAAACAAGCGTGGGTCAAAATCCAGGTGGGCAGTCCAAATGAAACAATGAAATGAAAACAAGAAACTAGAAAACTATGACTAAGACTGGGAAAACAAAAACAGAACTATGGCTAGGGAAAACAACAAGGAGACTGGGAAAACCTGGGAGCAAGGAATAACGCTTGGTAAAGTCCACAAATGCAAATCAATACTTCGCAGAGTGTGTGTGTCCTGAGCTTGTATTTATGGTAGACAAACAGGAAGTAACCATAGAGGCAGCAGAGGGAGCAGCAACAGTCAGTGGGGGTAAGGGCTCCCTCTGCTGGCCTGGCGTAACATAAGTCATAATTGCAAGATAAAAAGTAGAAATTACGAGTTACTTAAGTCATAATTACAAGATAAAAAGTGAAAATTATAAGTTAAGTCATAACTACAAGATAAAAACTCAAAATTATGACTTAAGTCATAACTATAAGATAAAAAGTCAAAATTATGACTTAAGTCATAATTTAGAGATAAAAGTCAAAATTATGACTTCAGGTCATAACTGCAGGATAAAAAAATTGAAATTATGAGTTAAGTTATAATTAAGAGGTAAAAAGTCAAAGTTATGAGTTACTTAAGTCATAATTACAAGATAAAAAGTCGAAATTATGAGTCACTTAAGTCATAATTACAAGATAAAAAGTCAAAATTGAGTTACTTAAATTATAATTACAAGATAAAAGGCGAAATTATGAGTCACTTGACTTAAGTCATAATTACAAGATAAAAAGCCAAAATTATGACTTAAGTCATAACTACAAGATAAAAAGTGGAAATTATGACTTAAGTTATTATTACGAGATTATGGCCTGGTTTCACAGATAGGGTTTAGGCTAAGCCAGGATTAGGTCATACTGTAGTTCAATTAGGACAATTAAGTAATTTTTATAAACGTGCTTAGAAAAAAACATTACTGGTGTGCATCTTAAAACAAAACAAAGGCACTGATATATTTTAAGATCAAACAGTGCAATTTTATGTCAGTTGAAACAACTTAAACTTACATTTTAGTCTATAACTAGGCTTAAGCCTTGTCTGTGAAACCGGGGGAAAAAGTTGAAATTATGACTTAAGTTACAATTATGAGATAAAACGAAATTATGAATGACTTAAGTAATAATTACAAGATAAAACGTCAAAATTATGAGTTTCTTAAGTTATAATTACAAGATAAGAAGTTGAAATTATGAGTTACTTAAGTCATAATTACGAGATAAAAAGTCAAAATTCTGATTTATTAAGTCAAAATTATGAGATAAAAAGTAGAAATTATTACTGTCATGTTTGCAGTGTCCATGTCACGTATCTGGTCTATCTCATCATGAACTCTTGCACACACATTCTGGACTGCAATCCCCATAAGCCACTGCACCAATCACTGCACACAGCTGCTCCTTGTTTCCCACTGATCTGATTGCTGCAAACACCTGTTTCACATTTACCCACATGCATTTAAGCCACTCACACACACAGCCACCTTGCGAAGTCTTATTGTTCCTATGGTCATAATTCGAAGCGTGTTTCTCGGTGTTGGATTATCTGTGTATGACTCTGGACTGTGTACCCCGTTATTGATTCCTGCTGCCTGCCATTGCGACCACTGCTTGAGTATTGAACTGTTTCCCGGATTACCTACGTTGTTCCTGTTTTCTGGCGTTTACTCCTGCCTGTCGACGATTCTAAATAAAGCCTTGCAAATGGATCCGCACGTCTCTGACTCCTCCTTGTGACAGAAGACTTCGCCACACCCGGATCCAGCGGCTTTATCCACCTACATCTCAACATGGACCCAGTCGACCAGCTTCTGCTCCTCCGACAAGGTAATCTCCCCATTGAGGAATATGTCCACAGATTCTGTGAGTTGTCACTTAATTTACCATTTCGTGACGAAGCTTACCTTAAGGACTTATTCCGCCGGGGACTTAATGAGCCAACTAAGTCTATGTTGCCAGGAGGAGAATTCAAATGTTCTGTGGAGGACTATATGCAGTATGCATTGCTGCTATGTGGCTCTAAGTCAACTGTGGATGTTTTAAAAGAGCCACAGCACAAGAGGTCTGCTAGCCCAGAACCACAGCAGCCACACTTTACCACGGGGTGGCAAAGGTTAATTTCTAGCGTGGAGGACCCACCGCTGCTGTCGGCTCGAGCAGCTGGTCTCCCAACCTGCCTTCCAGAGACTCCGCTGGTTCAGCCCAGCCTTCCAGAGACTCCGCTGGTTCAGCCCAGCCTTCCAGAGACTCCGCTGGTTCCGCCCAGCCTTCCAGAGACTCCGCTGGTTCCGCCCTGCCTTCCAGAGACTCCGCTGGTTCCGCCCAGCCTTCCAGAGACTCCGCTGGTTCCGCCCAGCCTTCCAGAGACTCCGCTGGTTCCGCCCAGCCTTCCAGAGACTCCGCTGGTTCCGCCCAGCCTTCCAGAGACTCCGCTGGTTCCGCCCAGCCTTCCAGAGACTCCGCTGGTTCCGCCCAGCCTTCCAGAGACTCCGCTGGTTCCGCCCAGCCTTCCAGAGACTCCGCTGGTTCAGCCCTGCCTTCCAGAGACTCCGCTGGTTCAGCCCTGCCTTCCAGAGACTCCGCTGGTTCCGCCCAGCCTTCCAGAGACTCCGCTGGTTCCGCCCAGCCTTCCAGAGACTCCGCTGGTTCCGCCCTGCCTTCCAGAGACTCTGCTGGTTCCGCCCAGCCTTCCAGAGACTCCGCTGGTTCCGCCCAGCCTTCCAGAGACTCCACTGGTTCAGCCCTGCCTTCCAGAGACTCCGCTGGTTCCGCCCAGCCTTCCAGAGACTCCGCTGGTTCCGCCCAGCCTTCCAGACACTCCGCTGGTTCCGCCCAGCCTTCCAGATACTCCACTGGTTCAGCCCTGCCTTCCAGACACTCCGCTGGTTCCGCCCAGCCTTCCAGACACTCCGCTGGTTCCGCCCAGCCTTCCAGAGACTCCGCTGGTTCCGCCCAACCTTCCAGAGACTCCGCTGGTTCCATCCAGTTGTCCTGAGATTCCTGTCTGCCCGGTTCTGGTCACGGAGGCGATGCATGGACTGTGTGGATTCCCACCCACCCTCCCTGCTGCTCCAGTCCTGCCACCTCTGTCTCCTGACAGTCCCTCTGCTCACCCACATCCCACCTTCGGTGCAGAGGACTTGCCGTGGGACTGCCAGTCTCCATCGGTGTCCAGACTGAAGGATCCCTCACCATCACCTCCAGTCTCAGAGTCCTGGACTCCACCTCGGCCCTCCGACCCTGCGGCTCCACCCCGGCTCTGTGCTCCCTCGTCTCCGTTGTCGGCCGTCGGCCCACCAGCTCCTCCGGGCTCCATCGTCTCTCCGGCTCCGCCCCGGTCAGTCGTCACCCCACCTTCGCCTCTGGACTCTACTCCTCCGGCTGCGCCTCGGCACTCCGTCCTGCCGGCTCTGTGGACCTCCTCCCTCCCGTGGGCACAGCCTCGATCCTCTGTCACTCCGGCTCCGCTGCGTACCTCCGGACCTCCATCTCCGCCGGGGTCGCCAGAGCCTTGGGTTCCGCCTTGGCCCTCCGGATCCTCGGTGTCGCCCAGGACCATCGACTCTCCGGTTCCGCCTCGGGCTCCACCGGCTCCACCTCCGTCGGTCGGCCCCATGCAGGAGCCAACCCTTCCCCCACCATGGCTTCTCCCTCCGTCGGCTCCGCCTCAGTTCGTGGTTCCAGTATCCCTACATGGACCTGGCCCTCCATCCCTCCCTCTGTTCCGCCTCCGCTCCACCACCCTCCAGGTTGTATTATGTGGTTAGAGCGTCTGGAAGCCGCTCCTTGGGGAGGGGCTCTGTCACGTATCTGGTCTATCTCATCATGAACTCTTGCACACACATTCTGGACTGCAATCCCCATAAGCCACTGCACCAATCACTGCACACAGCTGCTCCTTGTTTCCCACTGATCTGATTGCTGCAAACACCTGTTTCACATTTACCCACATGCATTTAAGCCACTCACACACACAGCCACCTTGCGAAGTCTTATTGTTCCTATGGTCATAATTCGAAGCGTGTTTCTCGGTGTTGGATTATCTGTGTATGACTCTGGACTGTGTACCCCGTTATTGATTCCTGCTGCCTGCCATTGCGACCACTGCTTGAGTATTGAACTGTTTCCCGGATTACCTACGTTGTTCCTGTTTTCTGGCGTTTACTCCTGCCTGTCGACGATTCTAAATAAAGCCTTGCAAATGGATCCGCACGTCTCTGACTCCTCCTTGTGACAGTCCAACTGAAGGCCTAAAATGATTCAGTGATTTAATAACATGCTCAAAAGACATAAAAGACATTCATTTGTCACCACCTACTGGCATAAAGATGTAATCAGCAGAAATGTTTACTCAATGTATGAGTATATTTTTCAGAACAAATGTTTTTAATGAACAAATAAAAAAAGTCAGTTGGAAAACACTTAACATGGCTTAGTGGAAATAGACAGCAATATTAAAACACATCTAGTAAACTAGAAGACTTGTCTGTAAATGATGTATACTGAACTTGGTCCTCCAAACTGTTTTAAGCTAAGTTTATTTGTTTTAGAATGTCCTGTTTATCATTAGACCACTATAATGTGTTCATGAAGTTATTAAGTCAATTTTGACTTAAGTCATAATTTCAACTTTTTATCTCATGATTTCAACTTTATAAGTCATAATTTCAATTGACTTTTTATCTTATAATTGTGACTTTTACAGTCATAATTTTGACTTTTTATCTCATAATTATGACTTAAATCATAATTTATGTTTTGTTATCTCATAATTTCGACTTTTTAAGTCATAATATGACTTAAGTATGTCATAATTTAAACTTTTTATCTTATAATTGACTTTTAAAGGCATAATTTTTACTTTTTATCTTTTAATTATGACTTAAGTATGTCATAATTTGGACTTTTTATCTCGTAATTGTGACTTAAATCATAATTAGATTTTTTTTATGACATAATATGACTTAAGTATGTCATAATTTCAACTTTTTATCTTATAATTATGACTTTTACAGTCATAATTTAGACTTTTTAATCTTTTAATTATGACTTAAGTATGTCATAATTTGGACTTTTTATCTCGTAATTGTGACTTAAGTCATAATTTAGACTTTTTATGACATAATTATGACTTTAAGTATGTCATAATTTAGACTTTTTAGGTCATAATATTACTTAAGTATGCCATAATTTAAACTTTTTATCTTATAATTGACTTTTAAAGTCATAATTTTGACTTTTTATCTTATAATTATGAATTAAATTATAATTTAATTTTTTTATCTCATAATTTCAACTTTTAAGTCATAATATGACTTAAGTATGTCATCATTTAAACTTTTTTATCTTATAATTATGACTTAAGTATGTCATAATTTTGCCGTTTTATCTGGTAATTACGACTTAAGTCATAATTTAGACTTTTTATCTTTTAATTATGACTAATTAATTAATAAAAAATAAACCTAATATAATATAAAATAAAATAGTATATCAAATCAAATTAAACATACGCTGTAAAATGTTTTCACCAGTGTAAACTTAAAAACTTAAGTTTAGCAGCTGCCTTAAGATTTTAAGTTAAATCAACTTAAGTCATTTAAACTCACAAGTTATTTCAACTCATTTTTATTGTAATAAGTTAAAATGATTAGTAGTTTTAAGCTGATTTAACTTAAAAACTTAAGGCAGCTGCTGAACTTAGGTTTTTAAGTTGAATCTGGGGAAAACTTTTTACAATGTAATGATTATTTATACAATATAAATAATTAAATAATATTAAAATATTTTATTACAATTTTAAAAAAAATACCAATTTTATCAAATATAATAAACAAACAAATAAATAAATAAATAGTGAGAAAAAAATATATATAGCCAAAGAGAATAAATCGGTCAGAAAAAAAGACACCAAATTATGTTTTTTTTTCTGTTCATTTGAGTGTTTTGTTTAGTATTCTAAAATAGAAGACATTGTAGTTTAAAATACTGTACTGACTGAGTTTCTATTTGATTTCAGAGTTAATATGAACTCTTTCATACTGTATGAGCGTTTGAGCTGGACGTGAAGCGACTTGCTCCGGCGTTTGATTGTGTGGCGTGTTTGCTCAGATTGGGTGTGTTGAGATGCTTTCAAATGGTTTCAATGTGTGACGTTTTGCTTCTTTAATGGTAGCAGTCATCCCAGTCGTTTGCACCGAAACACGAAAGATCATGCCGGAATTATGAATGAAAATTCCTCGGCCGAATGAATTCCAGATGCTGGAGACGTCTGATCAGGGCGAGAGGTTAACCGTCCTTGAGAAGCGTGAGGAAAACGGCCACATAAATGGGGTCGACGTGGACATCAGGGACTCATTTCTCCCGATCGACGGGTTCAAATATGTGGCACTGACTCTTTCTGCCTCTTCATTTGATGTGCAGATGGCCGTTATTCACAGATGTCTGCCATTATCCCCCAATGACAATTTGCAGGTTATTGTTGAAAGTTATTGTGTTTGATTACCTCTACTTCCTTTAGTTAAACATGGAATTATGGTTACAATTTGAAGTCCGATTCCTTAGCAATTTCATTAATGATTATTTTAGTCTCGATAATTAACTTTAAATACTAAACAAAATAGTCATTCTGTATGACTTTGTTCTGTCTTCGTCTGTTTCACTATATATTAGGTTTATGTGAGGTTTATTTAAGATTTATTATAGTACTTTAAAATTTAATTCTGTATGACTTTCTTCCGTCTTCTGTGTTTCACTGATGAAAGAAAGTCATAAAGTCATACAGTTTGGACTAATAATTAGCTATTATTATTTATATATATTATATATATATATATTGGATGAAAGTTTTTTTTATGTATGTATCACTCATTTTAATCTGTTAATTTATTTAACAATTACTTAAAAATGTTTAATATTTATTTTATTTATTTATTTAAATCTAATCAGCATTTATATATTTACTTATGTATTTACGGATTTATTTAGTTATTTTAATCTGTTTATTTACATATTTTAATCTTTTTTTATTTACATTTATTTATTTACTTATTTTAATTTTGTATTTATTTATTTACCCATTTATTTACACAAACACACATATAATTTATATTTCTTTATTTAATAATGTTTACTTACTTATTTGAATCTATTGTTATTTATTTTCATTTAACTTGTATTTATTTAGTTAATTTTTTTATTTCAATTTATATATTAACTTATTTTACTCTTTTAATTTGTTTAGTTATTATATGTATTTTTTATATTTACTTTATTTATTCATTTAAATTTAATCAGTATTTATTTATTTGCTAATGTATTTACTGGTTTATTTATCTAATCAATTTGTTTATTTACATTTTTTATCTTTTTTCATTAACATGTATTTATTTATTATTTCAATCTTTTATTAGTTTATTTATTTACACACACAGTATTTATTTACTTATGTATTTACTTAATGTAAACTATATATTTTTTTAACTTAAATTATGTATGTGTGTGTGTGTATATATACAATTGGAATCTTTTATTAATGTTTAATTAAAATAAATTATATATATATATATAAGATACAATTAGATTCTTTTTAAGTGTTTTTTAATGTAAAATAAAATATTTAAATATTATTTTTATTATTTTTCTTGCATAAATAATCATTCTTGTTTAATTTTGTTGAAATACACTATTTTATTATATATGTCATTAGATTTATTTTATTACTATCAATGTTGAAAATAGTTGTGCTGCCCAATATTTTTGTGCAAACCGTCAATCATTTTCTTTTTCAGGATTCACTGATGAATAGAAAGTTCAAAAGAACAGCATTTGTTTGAAATAGAAAACTTTTCTAACATTATAAATGTCTTTACTGTCACTTTCGACCAATTGAATGCATCCCTGATGAATAAACATATTCATTTCTTACTTTTGTCATAATTACAAGATAAAAAGAAAGGATGAAATAAAACGTCAAAATTATGACATAAGTCATAATTAAGATATATAAAGCATAATTATAACTGACTTTGGTCAAAATTACAAGATAAAAAGTAAAAATTATGACTTACTAAGTCAAAATTATTACTTTAAAAGTCATAATTATGAGATACAAGTCGAAATTATGACTTAAGTAATAATTACGAAATAAAAAAAATTATGACTTAAGTCATAATTATGAGATAAAAAGTCAAAATTATTTTCTTTAAAATACATAATTATGAGATACAATTTGAAATAATGACTTAAGTCATAATTACGAGATAGAAAGTAAAAATTATAACTTAAGTCATACTTAGGAGATAAAAAAGTAAAAATTACAACTTAAGTCATAATTAGGAGATAAAAAGTCAAAAGTATAACTTAAGTCATACTTAGAAGATAAAAAGTCAAAATTATAACTTAAGTCATACTTATAAGATAAAAAGTCAAAATTATAACTTAAGTCATACTTAGGAGATAAAAAGTCAAAATTATAACTTAAGTCATACTTAGAAGATAAAAAGTCAAAATTATAACTTAAGTCATACTTAGAAGATAAAAAGTCAAAATTATAACTTAAGTCATACTTAGAAGATAAAAAGTCAAAATTATAACTTAAGTCATACTTAGGAGATAAAAAGTCAAAATTATAACTTAAGTAATACTTAGGAGATAAAAAGTCAAAATTATAACTTAAGTCATACTTAGGAGATAAAAAGTCAAAATTATAACTTAAGTCATACTTAGGAGATAAAAAGTCAAAATTATAACTTAAGTCATACTTAGGAGATAAAAAGTCAAAATTATAACTTAAGTCATACTTAGGAGATAAAAAGTAAAAAGTATTACTTTAAAAGACAATCAGGAGATACAAATTGAAATTATGACTTAAGTCATAATTACGAGATAAAAAAGTAAAAATTATGACTTAAATCATAATTACGAGATAAAAAGTAAAAATTATAACTTAAGTCAAAATTACGAGATAAAAAGAAAAAAATATAACTTAAGTCATAATTAGGAGATAAAAAGGCAAAATTATGACTTTAAAAGTCAAAAGTAAGACTCAAGTCATAATTATGCGATAAAAAGAAAAAATTTAAACTTTAAAAGTCACAATTATGACTTAGGTCATAATTTAGAGATGAAAAGTTAAAATTATTACTTTAAAAGACAATTATGAGATACAATTTGAAATTATGACTTAAGTCATAATTAAGAGATGAAAAGTAAAAATTATGACTTTAAAAAGTCGAACTTAAGACATAAGTCATAATTATGAGATAAAAAGTTTAAATTATGACATACTTAAGGCACAATTAAGAGGTAAAAAGTTATGACTTTAAAAGTCGAAATTAAGCCTTAAATCACACATATGAGATAAAAAGCCGAAATTATGCCTTGGTTCATAATTACAAGATAAAAAGACGAAATATTTCCATTCTTCCAAGAATACTGAAAAAGCTGTTTTAAATATTGATAAAATAATTTAAAAGAATGTTTGTTGAGCAGCAAATCAGCTGAAGACTGCAGTAATGATGCTGAAAATTCAGATTTGACTGTAGAAATAAATTACATTTTATCAGATATTCACATAGAAAACACCTATTTGAAATTGCAATAAGTTTTTAGAATTAAAAAAATAATAATTTTTTTATATGAGGACATCAGGAACCGAATGAATCATGAAGTGAGCCTCTCATAAAAGAAGAACTGATGATCCTGGACAGAAATAACAGTCAAGTACTTTTTAAAAACACGAAAGAAAGACCATACAAGAAGACAAAGGGTTCTTATATATATATTAATATAGGATAAAATGTGATTCTTTTTAATGGTAATGTTTAATTTGTTTTTTTGTTTTGTTTTGTTTTTTTCAATTTTGACTGTATCTCTTAAGTCATAATTACAAGATAAAGAGTTGAAATTATGAACTAAAAAGTCGAAATTATGACTTTAAACATCGAAACTATGAAATGCGTAAGTCATAATTAAGAGATAAAAAGTCAAATTTATGATTTACTAAGTAAAAAATATGATTTTGAAAGTCATAATAGTAGAAATTATGACTTAAGTCATAATTACAAGAAAATTAGTGTCAAAAATTAAAAATTTTAAATTACGAATTAAGTCATAATTAAGTCATAATAAAAATCTATATTATGACTTACTTAAGTCAAAAAGTCAAAATTATGACTTTAAAAGTTGAAATTAAGACATACTTAAGTCATAATTAATAGATCAAAAGTCAAAATTATGACTTACTTAAGTCATAATTACGAGATAAAAAGTTGAAATCTTTCTATTCATCAAAGAATTCTGAAAAACTACTAAGTACTTTTAAAAACACGAAAGAAAGGCCACAATAGCTGACTTGTGAATGACATGCACCGACGACTGGTTCACAAACAGACAGGAACATGAATTACAGACACAATGCCCTCTATCGCCCCGCACTCGCCCTTATTTACTCAGCGGCCGTCTGGAATCAGATTCCCACCCTTATTTACAAACCCAAAGGGTTCTTATATATATTAATATAGGATAAAATTTGTTTTGTTTTTTAATGGTAATATTTAAAAAAAAAAATTTGACTCTTAAGTCATAATTACTAGATAAAAAGTAGAAATTATGACTTTATAGGTCAAAATTATGACATACGTAAGTCATAATTAAGAGAAAAAGTAAAAATTATGATTTGAAAGTCATAATTTAGAATTTTTTTTAGAAATTACAAGATAAAAAGTAAAAATTATGACTAAAGTCATAATTATGAGATAAAAAGTCAAAATTACGAGATAAAAAGTCAAAATTATGACTTAAGTCATAATTAAGACATACCTAAGTCACAATTACGAGATAAAAAAATCGAAATGATAAAATACTTAAGTCATAATTAAGAGATCAAAAGTCAAAATTATGACTTACTTAAGTAATAATCACGAGATAAAACGTTGAAATTATGACTTAAAAGTCAAAATTAAGACATACTTAAATCACAATTAAGAGATTTAAAAAATCTAAATTATGACATACTCAAGTCATAATTACAAATTAAAGGTCAAAATTATAATCATAATCACGAGATAAAACGTCGAAATTATGACTTAAAAGTCAAAATTAAGACATACTTAAATCACAATTAAGAGATTTAAAAAATCTAAATTATGACATACTTATGTCATTATTACAAATTAAAGGTCAAAATTATAATCATAATCACGAGATAAAACGTCGAAATTATGACTTAAAAGTCAAAATTAAGACATACTTAAATCACAATTAAGAGATTTAAAAAATCTAAATTATGACATACTTATGTCATTATTACAAATTAAAGGTCAAAATTATAATCATAATCACAAGATAAAAAGTCGAAATTATGACTTTAAAAGTCAAAATTAAGACACTTAAGTCACAATTAAGAGATAAAAAATCGAAATGATAAAATACTTAAGTCATAATTAAGAGATCAAAAGTCAAAATTATGACTTACTTAAGTAATAATCACGAGATAAAAAGTCGAAATTATGACTTTAAAAGTCGAAATTAAGACATACTTAATTCACAATTAAGAGATAAAAAAATCGAAATTGAGATAAAAAGTCAGAATTACGATTTAAGTCATAATTGCAGGATAAAAAGTCAAAATTATGACTTTAAAAGTCGAAATTAAGGCATCCTTAAATCATAAGAGATCTAAAGTCAAAATGATGACTTACTTAAGTCATAATCACGAGATAAAAAGTTGAAATCTTTCTATTCTTCAAAGAATTCTGAAAAACTACTAAGTACTTTTTAAAAACACGAAAGGCCACAATAGCTGACTTGTGAATGACATGCACCGACGACTGGTTCACAAACAGACAGGAACATGAATTACAGACACAATGTCCTCTATCGCCCCGCACTCGCCCTTATTTACTCAGCGGCCGTCTGGAATCAGATTCCCACCCTTATTTACAAACCCAAAGGCACCTGTGTTCAGGTGAGCGTCGTCCGCAGGTGCGTTCATTGTGCTGGATCTCAGCAGCGTCTCAAAGACTCGTCTGAAATAACAAACGTGCGTGTGAAGGAAGCGGAGTCAAGTCCAGGCACAGAACGCCTCTGATCATCTCCATGCGGTCGATCCTGTCCATAAAACAATATGAAACACTTCAGCAGTAAAGCAGGCCAGCAACCAAACACATTCCTTCAATTAGCTAAGGTTTTATTTCTTTTTTGAAAGAAGCAAAAACATCCGAGAGAGATTTTTATGGTCCTGACTATAATCAGTTCACTTTTTATTAAGAGCATTTATGCTACCGATCAATTGTTTTGAAAAACAAGTCTCTCTGTTCATCAAAGCTGCATTTGTTTGATCAAAAAAATAGAGTAAAAACTGTGCAATATTATTAGAATTTAAAATATCTGATTTCCATTTAAAGATATTTCGTAATTTATTCACAGAAATATATTGTTAAATATTTCTTATTTTAATCTATTTTTCTCATGTATTTTCCAATTTAATCACTTATTTTAATCTATTAATTTATTTACCTTTTTTGTATATTAATTAATTAATTTATTCATTATAGCATTTATGTATTTAGGTTTATTTATATATTTTTGTATATATTTTACTCTGTTTTTATTCATTTTAATCTTTGTTTATTTTTATTTACATTAACATTTATTTATTTACTTATTATTTAGTATTTATTGATCTATTTACCCACCATATAATTTATTTATATATTATTGTTATTATTAATAACTTTTTTTAATCTGCTTTATTTATTCGCATTTAACTTGTATTTACTTATTTTTTTTTATTAATTTTAATCTTAAAATGTATTTATTTACTTGCTTTATGTCAGTGAATTTTGTATTTATTACAAATGTATTAGAAATTGTGAAATACTATTTACCTATTTTAATCTATTTGTTTATTTACGTGTTTTTCTTTTTTCATTTATTTTATTATTTATTTTAATCTTTCTAATTTATATTTACATTTACATGTATTTTACTTATTATTTTAATATTTTTGTATTTATTTACGTATCTATACTGTTTTTATTTATTTACATTTTTTTATTTACATTTTTTATTTACTTATTATTTTAATCTTTTTTGTATTTATCTATGTATTTACATATTTTATTTTAATTCAAAAATTTGTATTTATTCATTTGCTTTATTTAGTCAATTTTGTATTTATTAAAAATATATTTACTTATTGTAATATATTTGTAAATTCACACACTTTACTTTGTTTTTATTTATTTAAATCTTTTTTAATTTGTATTTATTCATTTACAAATATTAATCTAATTTATATTTATTTATTTTCTCTTTTTTATTTTAATCTAAACAAATTGTATTTATTTACTTACTTGCTTTACTTCGTCAATTTTGTACATATTGATCTAATCTAATTTAATATTTAAATATTAATCTAATTTATATGTATTTATTTTCTTATTTTCTTATTTTTATTTCAACATTTGTATTTATTTATATACTTGTTTATTTATATTTTGTCATTTTTTTTATTAAAAATATATTATAAATTGTGAAATATTTTTTATTTTAATCTGTTTGTTTATTTACATATTTTACTCTGTTTTTAGTTTTATTTACATTTATTTGCTTATTATTTTAATCCTTTTTGTATTTATTTATTAACTTTAATATTTATTTTAATCTTAATATGTGTATTTATTTACTTTTGTATATATGTATCTATATTAATCTATAAATATGAATCTAATTTATATTTATTTACTTATGTATTTACTTACTTTATTCTAGTTTTATTTTTAAAATGTGTATTTACTTGCTTTATTTAGTCAATTTTGTATTTTTAAAAAATGTATTAGAAATTGTGATATTTTTTTCTTATTTTAATCTATTTGTTTATTTACATATTTTGTTTAATTAATTTATTTATTTACTTATAATTGTTATCTTTTTAATTTATTAATTTACCCATAATAATCTATTTATATTTATTTATTTACTCATTTATTTACTACTTTTTTTATTTTTTTTATTTTATTCTTAAAATGTATTTACTTGATTTATTTAATCAATTTTGTATTTACTAAAAAATAGAAATTGTGAAATATTATTTACTTATTTTACCCAGTTTTTTTTATTAATTTTAATCTTTTTTATTTGCATTTACATTTATTTATTTACTTATTATTTTAAAAAAAATTTGTATGTATTGCATCATTACTGCAGTCTTCAGTGTCACATGATCCTTCAGAAATCATTTTAATATTCTGTAAATAAATTACATTTTAAAATATATCAAAATAGAAATCAGCTTTTTTTAAACTATAATAATATTTCAAAATTATTACTGCATTTTTGATCAAACAAATACAGTCTGGTGAGCAAACAAAACAAATAGAAATGACGAAAACACAGCAACATTTTTAGAACTTTAACTAAAATTAAAATTAAAATACAAACTGAACAGTATCTGTTCTGTAAAGTCATGCAAATGTCATGAACATGTGAGCCGTCTTTGTTTCTGAGGCTGGTTTGATCAATATTTTTGCACTTTTACAAGATTGGCTTTGTGAATATTTACTTTCTATAAAACAGTAAGTGGGAAGCGGTTTTCTATTTAGAGAAAGCTCTTCTTCTATCAGAGTCTGATGTGTGAATGAAGCTCTGTGACGGAGCAAAAGCAAATATAGGTTTCTATTTCTGCTCATGAAGCGTCACATAAAGCGTTTTACAGCACAATATCTCCTCAGACGTGGAAAATCCCCACAGAATTCCCAATATTCCCTATTCTGAGCCTGATTTATAGAAAATACAGCAGTCAAAACTGAACACAGACTGAATTTATGACTCTCATGATCTTAAAAACCGGTTGATCTAATGGCTTACATGCTTTAACTGTAAACAGATATTGTCTAGAATTGTTCATATATATAAAAAAACACTTGAAGTAAACATTTAATGAAACAGAAAAAAGAGTCATGATGAGGAATGAGTTTATGTATTAAAATCCTTTATCATTTTCATACTGACTATAACTATTTTAGTATTAGAAAGGAAAGTTAAAAGTTATTTTCATTTCACTTATACTTATTTATTTTGTAATTAATTCTTTTATTTATATTAATCAAATGTTTATTTTATTTACTCATGTCTATCTTATTTTTTATATATTTAACTCTTACTTTAATCTAATTATTTATTTGTTTATGAATGTACTCATCTCTAAATGTATTTATTTAATCTATTTTGATTTATTTTCTTCTATTTTTATTTGAATGCTTATTTATTTACTTGTTTATTTACCTCATTTATTCTATTTTTGATTTACGTATTTTACTATTTATTTGATCTATTTTTACTTAAATGTATTTACTTAATTATTTATTTTATTTTGTGTATTTTAATCTAATTTATTTATTTACTTATGAATTTACTCTAAACTTTACTCTAACTTAATTCATTTTTATTTAACTCTATTTTTTAATTCTATTTTAATTTGAATGTTTATTTATTTACTCGTTTATTTACCTCATTTATTCTATTTTTGATTTACATAATTTACTATTTATTTGATCTATTTTTACTTAAAAATGTATTTACTTAATTATTTATTTTATTCTGTGTATTTTAATTAAATGTATTTATTTACTTATGAATTTACTCATCTCAAAATATATTTATTTAATTATATATTTAACTATTTAGTTTTTACTTATTTTTAATTTGAATGTTTTTACTTAATTACTTATTTTATTCAGTTTACTATAATCTAATTGATTTATTTACTTATGAATTTACTCATCTCTACATTTATTTATTTAATTATATATTTAACTATTTTGTTTTTATTCTATTTTTATTAGAATTTTTTTTACTTGTTTATTTACCTCATTTTTTCTATTTTTGATTTTAATGTAATTTATTTTATTTTTTATTTGAATGTTAATTTATTTATTTACTGACTCATTTATTTACTTCATTTATTTTATTTTTGATTTACGTATTTTACTATTTATTTGATCTATTTTTACTTAAATGTATTTACTTTATTTTGTGTATTTTAATCTAATTTATTTATTTACTTATGAATTTACTCATCTCTAACTTTATTTATTTTTATTTAACTCTATTTTTTAATTCTATTTTAATTTGAATGTTTATTTATTTACTCATTTATTTACTTCATTTATTTTATTTTTGATTTACATAATTTACTATTTATTTGATCTATTTTTACTTAAATGTATTTACTTAATTACCTATTTTATTCAGTTTACTTTAATCTAGTTTATTTATTTACTTATGAATTTACTCATCTCAAAATTTATTTATTTAATTATATATTTAACAATGTTTGTCTATTTTTTATTTGATTGTTTATTTATTTACTTGTTTATCTACTTTATTTATTCTATTTTTTTATTTGAATGTAATTTATTTATTTTTTATTTGAATGTTTATTTATTAATTTACATACTTGTTTATTTACTTCATTTATTTTAATTTTGATTTACATATTTTACTATTTATTGTATCTATTTTTACTTAAATGTATTTACTCATTTTATTCTATGTACTTTAATTTAATTGATTTATTTACTTATGAATTTAACTCATTTTGATTTATTTTATTCTGTTTTTATTTGAATGTTGATTTATTTACTTACTTGTTTATTAACTTCATTTATATTATTTTGTATTTACATATTTTACTATTTATTGTATCTATTTTTAATTTAATTTATTTATTCACTTATGAACTTAACTCTATTTTGATTTATTTTATTCTGTTTTTATTTGAATGCTTATTGATTTACTTGTTTATTTACTTCATTTATTCTGAATTAACTTATTTACATATTTTACTATTTATTTGATCTATTTTTACTAAATTTATTTAACTATTTTGGTTTATTTTATTCTATTTATACATTTATTTATTTTTAATATGTTTTTAGTTTATTTGAATGTGTTTACTTAATTTTTTATTGACATATTTATTCATTTACATCGTTTTTAATCATATTTATTAGTTTATTTATTTACTTATTTTACTCTGTTATTTATTTGAAACTAAATAAACATTGCTCATTTTGGCCAGGACACTCTTGTGAAAGAGATTTGAATCCCAGAGAGTTTTTTCTAGTTAAATAAAAGGTTAATTATGCATTATTTTAATCTATTGCTATCTTAATCTCGTGTATTTATTTACTTGCTTGCTTGCTTATTTTAATCTCTTCATTCACAAATTTTTTACATGCAAACTATTTCATTATTGACCCTATTATATTCTAGTCTGTGATGAGAGCAGTAGTGTCTGTAATGAACACTAGATGGCGATGTATCCCATCATTTGCAGCTCTAACTTCCTCTTTTCATAGACATTACACTGTCCCATAATGCATAGATAAAAACCTCATTCTGAAATTAGATGTATTACAAACTAATCAAAGTTTTGGAATAATTAAAAATTTTAATGTTTCTTTTTTTATATATATATATAAATTGTAAAATATTTTTACTATTTCAAATAACTGTTTTCTATTTGAATATATTTTAAAATGTAATTTATTCCTGTGATCAAAGCTGAATTTTCAGCGTCACACGATCCTAATATTCTGATTTTATTTCAATTGTTTTTATTTTTCTTTAATGTAAATGTATTTACTTATTTTATTCTATTTCTCATCTACATATATTTCTCACATACCAATGTATTTACTTAATAAGTTATTTTAATGTGTTTATTTATTGACATATTTTCACATATTTGTTTATTTAAATCTACTTTTATTCATCAATCAATTTAGTTTTTTATTTTGTATTGTGTTTGACATTGTTTAATAATTGAATGTATTTAGTTTCTCATTTGTTTACTTGTTTTAATCCATTTGTATTTATCTATTTTTATTAATTAAAATAAAATCTATATATAAACAACATTTTTATTTTATTTAAATGTATTTGTTTACTTATTTATTTACTCATTTATTTCATTTTTAATCTTTTATCTTTTATTATTTATTTTAATATTATTTATAAATATTATAACATACTATTTATTTGATCTATTTTTACTTAAAAGTATTTACTTAATTACTTATTTTATTTTGTGTACTTTAATCTAATTTATTTATTTACTTATGAATTTACTCATCTCTAACTTAATTTATTTTTATTTAACTCTATTTTTTTATTCTATTTTAATTTGAATGTTTATTTATTTACTCGTTTATTTACTTCATTTATTTTATTTTTGATTTACATAATTTACTATTTATTTGATCTATTTTTACTTAAAAATGTATTTACTTAATTACTTATTTTATTTTGTGTACTTTAATCTAATTTATTTATTTACTTATGAATTTGCTCATCTCTAAATGTATTTATTTAACTCTATTTTAATTTATTTTAATGTTTTTATTTTATTTGAATGTGTTTACTGAATTATTTATTGACATTTATTTATTTACATCATTTTAATCATATTTATTATTATGTGTTTACTTATTTATTTACTTCATTTTATTTTTTAATCTAACTTTTATCTTTTATCAATTTTTTAATTTAATTTCAAGTATAATGTATACTTGTTTTGATCTATTTCTATTTATTTTAATCTTAATTTTATATTTTAATCTATTCAGTTATTGTTGTTTTGTTTTTTACTTTTTAACTTCATTCATTTTTTTATCTATTTTATTTATTGACATATTATACTATTTATTTTATCTATTTTTACTTAAATGTATTTACTTAATTACTTATTTTATTATTTATTATTATATTATTTTCTTATGAATTTACTCATCTATAAATTTATGTATTTAACTCTATTTTGATTTATTTTAATACGTTTTTATTTTATTTGAATGTTTACTTAATTATTTATTTACATATTTATTTACATAATTTGTAATGATATTATTATTTATTATTTGTTTACTTATTTATTTACTTCATTTCATTTTTTTATCTAATTTTTAACTTTTATTATTTTTATTTAAATTTAAAATATTTGTATTTAAATTTATTTATTCATTCATTCATTCATTATTTATTTGTTTTAATCCTTTTCTATTTATTTTAATCTCATTTTATTTTATATTTTAATCTATTAATTTGTTGTTGTTTCGTTTTTTTACTTTTGAACTATACACAAAGGTCAAGCAGGACAAGAAGCTGCTCTGAAGGCACCTAGGATAAAGGTCATGCAGCTCGTGACCTTTGAACCCTCACAACTGTCTAAAGCTCCCTGCCTCCATTTACAGCCCATTGTAATGGAAACTAGTATGTACTACAGAGACAAAGTTCTGCAGACAACACCAGTGCATTTAATCAACCACACAAACCACATTTTATCAAGGGCATCATTGGTAGAGCTGCTATGACATTTTTCAGTTGAAACAGCTCAGACTTACATTTTAGTCTTAGCCTAGGCTTAAGCCATGTCTGTGAAACCGGGAGAAAAAGTAGAAAAAGTTACTTAAGTCATAATTACAACATAAAATGTCAAAATCATGACTTTAAAAAGTCCAAATTATGAGATAATAAATCCAAATTATGACTTACTTACGTCATAATTACAAGATAAATAGTCAAAATTATGACCTAAATTAAATTATGAGTTAAATAGTCTAAATTATGACTCAAATTATAATTACGAGACAAAAATTATAAATTATGACTTAAGTTATAATTACGAGATAAATAGTCAAAATTATGACTTAAATCATAATAAAGAGATAAAAAAGTAAAAATTGAGACTTAAATTATAATTACGAGATAAAAGATAAAATTATTAGTTACTAAAGTCATAATTACGAGATAAAAAGTCGAAATTATGACCTAAATTAAATTACGAGATAAAAAGTCTAAATTATGACTCAAATTATAATTACGAGACAAAAATTATAAATTATGACTTAAGTTATAATTACGAGATAAATAGTCAAAATTATGACTTAAATCATAATAAAGAGGTAAAAAAGTAAAAATTATGACTTAAATTATAATTACGAGATAAAAAGATAAAATTATTAGTTACTTAAGTCATAATTACAAGATAAAAAGTCGAAATTATGACCTAAATTAAATTAAGAGTTAAAAAGTCTAAATTATGACTCAAATTATAATTACGAGACAAAAAGATAAAATTATTAGTTACTTAAGTCATAATTACGAGATAAAAAGTCGAAATTATGACCTAAATTAAATTACGAGACAAAAAGTATAAATTATGACCTAAATTAAATTACGAGATAAAAAGTCTAAATTATGACGCAAATTATAATTACGAGACAAAAAGTCTAAATTATGACTTAAGTTATAATTACGAGATAAAAAGGCGAACTTATGAGTGACTTAAGTCATAATTACAACATAAAATGTCAAAATTATGACTTTAAAAAGTCAAAATTGTGAGATAAAAGTCAAAATTATGACCTAATTATGACTTAAATCAAAATTAATAGATTAAAAACGTTAAAATTATGACTTAAGTTATATTACGAAATAAAAAAGTTACAATTATTAGTTATTTAAGTCATAACTACAAGATAAAAAGTCAAAATTATGACTCAAATTATAATTACGAGACAAAAATTATAAATTATGACTTAAGTTATAATTACGAGATAAATAGTCAAAATTATGACTTAAATCATAATAAAGAGATAAAAAAGTAAAAATTATGACTTAAATTACAATTACGAGATAAAAGATAAAATGATTAGTTACTAAAGTCATAATTACGAGATAAAAAGACGAAATTATGACCTAAATTAAATTACGAGATAAAAAGTCTAAATTATGACTCAAATTATAATTACGAGATAAATAGTCAAAATTATGACTTAAATCATAATAAAGAGATAAAAAAGTAAAAATTATGACTTAAATTAAATTACGAGACAAAAAGTATAAATTATGACCTAAATTAAATTATGAGATAAAAAGTCTAAATTATGACCTAAATTAAATTACGAGACAAAAAGTATAAATTATGACCTAAATTAAATTACGAGATAAAAAGTCTAAATTATGACTTAAGTTATAATTACGAGATAAAAAGGCGAACTTATGAGTGACTTAAGTCATAATGACAACATAAAATGTCAAAATTATGACTTTAAAAAGTCAAAATTGTGAGATAAAAGTCAAAATTATGACCTAATTATGACTTAAATCAAAATTAATAGATTAAAAACGTTAAAATTATGACTTAAGTTATATTACGAAATAAAAAAGTTACAATTATTAGTTATTTAAGTCATAACTACAAGATAAAAAGTCAAAATTATGACTCAAATTATAATTACGAGACAAAAATTATAAATTATGACTTAAGTTATAATTACGAGATAGTCAAAATTATGACTTAAATCATAATAAAGAGATAAAAAAGTAAAAATTATGACTTAAATTATAATTACGAGATAAAAGATAAAATTATTAGTTACTAAAGTCATAATTACGAGATAAAAAGACGAAATTATGACCTAAATTAAATTACGTGATAAAAAGTCTAAATTATGACTCAAATTATAATTACGAGATAAATAGTCAAAATTATGACTTAAATCATAATAAAGAGATAAAAAAGTAAAAATTATGACTTAAATTAAATTACGAGACAAAAAGTATAAATTATGACCTAAATTAAATTATGAGATAAAAAGTCTAAATTATGACCTAAATTAAATTACGAGACAAAAAGTCTAAATTATGACCTAAATTAAATTACGAGATAAAAAGTCTAAATTATGACGCAAATTACAATTACGAGACAAAAAGTCTAAATTATGACTTAAGTTATAATTACGAGATAAAAAGGCGAACTTATGAGTGACTTAAGTCATAATGACAACATAAAATGTCAAAATTATGACTTTAAAAAGTCAAAATTGTGAGATAAAAGTCAAAATTATGACCTAATTATGACTTAAATCAAAATTAATAGATTAAAAACGTTAAAATTATGACTTAAGTTATAATTACGAAATAAAAAAGTTACAATTATTAGTTATTTAAGTCATAACTACAAGATAAAAAGTCAAAATTATGACTTAAGTTGTAATTATGAGATAAAAAGATAAAATTATTAGTTACTTAAGTCATAGTTACGAGATGAAAAGTCGAAATTATGACCTAAATTAAATTACAAGATAAAGGCCCGGTTTCGTAGATAGGGCTTAGTCTAAACCAGGATTAGGCCATAGTTCAATTAAGACATTCAGTAACTTTTAGAAATGTGCCTTAGAAAAAAACATTACTGGTGTGCATACTGAGACAAAACAAAGGCACTGACATATTTTAAGATCAGTCAGTGCAAGTTTCTTTCCGTTGAAACAGCTCAGACTTACATTTTAGTCTAGGACTATGCTTAAGCCATGTCTGTGAAACCGGGGGGAAAAGTCTAAATTATGACTCAAATTATAATTACGAGATAAAAAGTCGAAATTATGACTTAAATCATAATTAAGAGATAAAGAGTAAAAATTATGACTTAAGTTATAATTACGAGATAAAAAGTTACAATTATTAGTTATTTAAGTCATAACTACAAGATAAAAAGTCGAAATTATGACCTAAATTATAATTACGAGATAAAAAGTCGAAATTATGACTCAAATTATAATTACGAGATAAAAAGTCGAAATTATGACTTAAATCATAATTAAGAGATAAAGAGTAAAAATGATGACTTAAGTTATAATTACGAGATAAAAAGTTACAATTATTAGTTATTTAAGTCATAACAAGATAAAAAGTTGAAATTATGACTTAAATTGTAATTACGAGATAAAAAGTCGAAATTATGACTTAAATCATAATTAAGAGATAAAGAGTAAAAATTATGACTTAAGTTATAATTACGAGATAAAAAGTCGAACTTATGAGTTACTTAAGTCATAATTACAACATAAAATGTCAAAATTATGACTTTAAAAAGTCAAAATTGCGAGATAAAAAGTCAAAATTATGCCCTTATTATGACTTAAATCAAAATTAATAGATTAAAAACGTTAAAATTATGACTTAAGTTATAATTACAAAATAAAAGTTACAATTATTAGTTATTGAAGTCATAACTATTTATATCTTATTTAAGTCATAAGATAAAAAAGTCAAAATTATGACTTAAGTTGTAATTACGAGATAAAAAGATAAAATTATTAGTAACTTAAGTCATAATTACGAGATAAAAAGTCGAAATTATGACTTAAATCATAATTAAGAGATGAAGAGTAAAAATTATGGCTTAAGTTATAATTAAGAGATGAAGAGTAAAAATTATGGCTTAAGTTATAATTACGAGATAAAAAGTCGAACTTATGAGTTACTTAAGTCATAATTACAACATAAAATGTCAAAATTATGACTTTAAAAAGTCAAAATTGTGAGATAAAAAGTCAAAATTATGCCCTTATTATGACTTAAATCAAAATTAATAGATTAAAAACGTTAAAATTATGACTTAAGTTATAATTACAAAATAAAAGCTACAATTATTAGTTATTTAAGTCATAACTATTTATATCTTATTTAAGTCATAAGATAAAAAGTCAAAATTATGACTTAAGTTGTAATTACGAGATAAAAAGATAAAATTATTAGTTACTTAAGTCATAATTACGAGATAAAAAGTCGAAATTATGACCTAAATTAAATTACAAGATAAAAAGTCGAAATTATGACTTAAATCATAATTAAGAGATAAAGAGTAAAAATTATGGCTTAAGTTATAATTACGAGATAAAAAGTCGAACTTATGAGTTACTTAAGTCATAATTACAACATAAAATGTCAAAATTATGACTTTAAAAAGTCAAAATTGTGAGATAAAACTCAAAATTATGACTTAAGTCATAATTACAAGATGAAAAGTCGAATTTATGAGTTAAGTCATAGTTATGAGATAAAACGTCGAAATTTAAAACAGATCAAAACAGCCAGCTTGTGATGATTTAAAAAAACACGAATAGTAATAGTGAAACTGAGCTTTTCAAAACTCTGAATCAATTGTGTCACAAAGTTATTCACTGTTTCAAGGGCTCCAAAAGGATCTCAAATCATGTGACTCAGACCGAAGCGTATCGCGATTGTATGTACTTGTCTAGATCAGCTTTAAATTAGGAAAAGAGAGATTTAGAGCCAGATTTTAGTTTATGCATGTGAAATTTCGCAAACAGGAAACACAAATTAATCAAGTTATAATTTCCTATGAGTAATCAAACCTACTCCCTTGCAGTTTAAAACCACATGAAGCTAGAAATCACAACATTGTTTTTTTTATTATTTGTATCTATTTTTACTTTTTTTATACTACATGTTTCATTTATTTAATCTAATTGTAATTATATTGATCTATTTATTTGTTTATTAATTATTCATTTAGTTATTAATTTAAATCTCAGTTATGTATTATTGTTTATTTATTTTTGTACATTGTCTTTAAACATTTCCACAGATCCCTCCAGCACTGAAAAACCTCCACACTCATGTTCTGTGACAGGAAGCAGATCACTGATGTAACATCATAATAAAGTGTGTGTGTGTGTGTGTGTGTGTGTGTGTGTGTGTGTGTGTGTGTGTGTGTGTGTGTGTGTGTGTGTGTGTTTGAGTGGAGGAGGAGGGGAAGCACAAAATCACAGACGACACAAACCCGCACAGCCTTCAGGACACTTTTCTCCCCAGACCTCTCTCATGAACACCCAGCAGACAGAGAGACAGACGGATGCGTTTGACTGACTGCAGACGCCCTTCCCCCACCGCCGGAGGTCACATGACCCTGTGGGGGGAGGGGAGGCAGACTGAGCCTGTTCTTTGTTAGGAGGTCAGTGTGTGCTCCTACCGTACTCCTGCTAAACAACACGCACCGCACTCAACTATCAGCACTACAGTTATCAACATCATTATCACAACACAGATCCAACGCCTTTATGTCCTTCTCTCTAAGGTCTTCTCCATTCGCTTTCAATGGCCGGGAGTTTAGACAAGTCGGATTCTGTGCAGTTTTATACAAAATAAAAGCATTTTAAAACTTCCTGATTAAACATTAAAGCACACTAGTGAGAGAAACTGACAATTTTAGTAAAGTTTAATCTCATATTGTGAACATTATTCATAAAAAATGCTTTTTTCACTCGAAAACAAAGTGCCTTCTTTGCTAGCAACGTGCTAATCATGCTAGCAGCTTAGTAACCATGTTAGATACATGCTAATCATGTTAGAAACACCCTAACCCTAACTTGCTAATCATGTTAGAAACAGGTAAGCAACTTGCTAATCATGCTAGAAACAGGTTAACAACTTGCTAATCATGCTAGAAACAGGTTAGCAACTTGCTAATCATGCTAGAAACAGGTTAACAACTTGCTAATAATGCTAGAAACAGGTAAGCAACTTGCTAATCATGCTAGAAACAGGTTAGCAACTTGCTAATCATGTTAGAAACAGGTTAGCAAATTTGCTAATCATGCTAGAAACAGGTTAGCAACTTGCTAATCGTGCTAGAAACAGGTTAGCAACTTGCTAATCATGCTTGTAACTTGCTAAACATGCTAGAAACAGGTTAGCAACTTGCTAATCATGCTAGAAACAGGTAAGCAACTTGCTAATCATGTTAGAAACAGGTTAGCAACTTGCTAAACATGCTAGAAACAGGTTAGCAACTTGCTAATCATGCTAGAAACAGGTTAGCAACTTGTTAATCATGCTAGAAACAGGTTAGCAACTTGCTAATAATGCTAGAAACAGGTTAGCAACTTGCTAATCATGCTAGAAACAGGTTAGCAACTTGCTAATCATGCTAGAAACAGGTTAGCAACTTGCTAATCATGCTTGTAACTTGGTAAACATGCTAGAAACAGGTTAGCAACTTGCTAATAATGCTAGAAACAGGTAAGCAACTTGCTAATCATGTTAGAAACAGGTAAGCAACTTGCTAATCATGTTAGAAACAGGTTAGCAACTTGCTAATCATGCTAGAAACAGGTTAGCAACTTGCTAATCATGCTAGAAACAGGTTAGCAACTTGCTAATCATGCTAGAAACAGGTTAGCAACTTGCTAATCATGCTAGAAACAGGTTAACAACTTGCTAATCATGCTTGTAACTTGCTAAACATGCTAGAAACAGGTTAGCAACTTGCTAATCATGCTAGAAACAGGTTAACAACTTGCTAATCATGCTTGTAACTTTGATAAACATGCTAGAAACAGGTTAGCAACTTGCTAATCATGCTTGTAACTTGCTAAACATGCTAGAAACAGGTTAGCAACTTGCTAATCATGCTAGAAACAGGTTAGCAACTTGCTAATCATGCTTGTAACTTGCTAAACATGCTAGAAACAGGTAAGCAATTTGCTAATCATGCTAGAAACAGGTTAGCAACTTGCTAATCATGTTTGTAACTTGCTAAACATGCTAGAAACAAGTTAACAACTTGCTAATCATGCTAGAAACAGGTTACCAACATGCTAATCATGTTAGAAACAGGTAAGCAACTTGCTAATCATGCTTGTAACTTGCTAAACATGCTAGAAACAGGTAAGCAACTTGCTAATCATGCTAGAAACAGGTTAGCAACTTTCTAATCATGTTTGTAACTTGCTAAACATGCTAGAAACAAGTTAACAACTTGCTAATAATGCTAGAAACAGGTTAGCAACATGCTAATCATGTTAGAAACAGGTAAGCAACTTGCTAATCATGCGTGTAACTTGCTAAACATGCTAGAAACAGGTAAGCAACTTGCTAATCATGCTAGAAACAGGTTAGCAACTTGCTAATCATGTTTGTTACTTGCTAAACATGCTAGAAACAAGTTAACAACTTGCTAATCATGCTAGAAACAGGTTAGCAACTTGCTAATCATGCTAGAAACAGGTTATCAAACTTGCTAATCATGCTTGTAACTTTGTTAAACATGCTAGAAACAGGTTAGCAACTTGCTAATCATGCTAGAAACAGGTTAGCAACTTGCTAATCATGCTTGTAACTTGCTAAACATGCTAGAAACAGGTTAGCCACTTGCTAATCATGCTAGAAAAAGGTTAGCAACATGCTAATCATGCTAGAAACATGCAACTTCCTGATTAACCATTAAATAATGCTAGTGTGATAAACAGTGCAAATTTCTATCATTTTTTATCTCATATTGTGAAAATTATTCATAAAAAAATTTCACTCAAAAAATGATAATCTCAGATAAATGAGGCGTACGATTAATCAGATGCAAATAGAAGCAGCTGGTCATAACAGTTATAAATGTTACAAAACATAATATTTCTATGGTAAACTACCTGTATTTGCCAAAAAAGGCTTGCTATATAATGTCTTTTTTCATATGCGCTTAAAAACCTTAAAACACTTGAACCCCGGTAATCGCTGCTTGCAGCTATATTCTCTTTTTGGATCTTTACAGACATATAAAACAAGCACCAGCTTATGAATCTGGAACAACAACTTTCTAGATGTATTTTTGGGTGAAATGTTCCTTTAATAATGATTCATGTTTGTCTGTGCACTGAATCTGAGAAAGAAAGAACAAGATCATAGTACAAGGGTTTGCTCTCAGTGATGCAAGACACTGCAGTCTTTGCTGTGAATATACACTTGTTAGAAAACAACAGAACACACCAAAAAAATACATATTTAACAGCGCTTGACAACTAACACGAATACTAGATACAGGTCAGTCCGGCACAACTGGCTTCGCTTTTGTACATTAAACAACAAGTAGCAACCTCACACACACATTATAACAGAAAGTCTCTCATCGGCTCATCAAGGCTGCATTTATTTGATCAAAAATACTGTAAAAATGTTAAATGTTTTTATAAATTAAAACAACAGTTTTCTATGTGTATATATGTTGAACTGTAATTTATTTCTGTGGTCAAAGCTGAATTTTCAGCATCATTACTCGTCCTCAGCGTCACATGATTCTTCAAAATCAGAATTGTGAGATTTAAACCCCCAAAATGTGAGGAAAAGTCAGAATTGCCAAATTTAAACCCCAAATTCTGAGAAAGAAGTCCGAATTATGAGAAAAAGTTCTGAATTGTGACATTAAACTCTAAATTCTGAGAAAAAAAGTCAGAATTGTGTGGTTAAAAACCTGAGGGGGCAGCCGTGGCCTAATGGTTAGAGATTCGGACTTGTAACCCAAAGTTGCAGGTTCGAGTCTCAGGTCCGGCAGGGATTGTAGGTGGGGGGAGTGAATGTACAGCACTCTCTCCACCCTCAATACCACGACTGAGGTGAGTCCCTTGAGCAAGGCACCGATCCCCCAACTGCTCCCCGGGCGCCGCAGCAATGGCTGCCCACTGCTCCGGGTGTGTGTTCACGGTGTGTGTGTGTTCACTACTGTGTGTGTGCACTTGGATGGGTTAAATGCAGAGCACAAATTCCTTGTATGGGTCACCATACTTGGCCTCACTCACCCCCTTTCCCTTTCCTTTCCTTCGAATTGTGAGAAAAGGTTCATAATTACCAAATTTAAGCCCCAAATTGTGAGACAAAAAAGTAAGAATTGTGCGATTTAAACCCCGAATTGCAAGAAAAAGTTCTGAATTGTGACATTAAACTCTAAATTCTGAGAAAAAACGTCAGAATTGTGAGATTTAAACCCCAAATTGTGAAAAAAGTTCATAATTGCCCAATTTAAGCCCCAAATTCTGAGAAAAAAGTCAGAATTGTGTGATTTAAACACCAAATTGTGAAAGAAAGTCAGAATTGTGAGATTTAAACACCAAATTGTGAGAAAAGGTTCATAATTGCCCAATTTAAGCCCCAAATTGTGAGAAAAAAGTCAGAATTGTGAGATCTAAACACCAAATTGTGAAAGTCAGAATTGCCAAATTTAAACCCCGAATTGTTAGAAAAAGTTCATAATTGCCCAATTTAAGCCCCAAATTGTGAGAAAGAAGTCAGAATTGTGCGATTTAAACACCAAATTGCAAGAAAAAGTTCTGAATTGTGACATTAAACTCTAAATTCTGAGAAAAAACGTCAGAATTGTGATATTTAAACCCCATATTGTGAGAAAAAGTAAGAATTGCCAAATTTAAATCCTGATTTGTGAAATAAAGTAAGAATCGTCAAATGCAAACCCCGAATTGTGAGATTTAAACCCCCAGTTGGGAGAAAAAAGTCAGAATTGCCCAATGTAAACGCCAAATTCTGAGAAAAAAAGTAATTCATTACTCGTCTTCAGCATCAAATCCTTCAGAAATCGTTCTAAAATGCTGATTTGCTTCTTTTTAAACCCCAAATTGTGAAAGAAAGACAGAACTGCCAAATGTATACCCTGAATTATGAGAAAAAAAGTCAGAATTGTGTGATTTAAACCACGAATTGTGAGAAAAAGTTCATAATTGCCAAATTTAAGCCCCAAATTGTGAGAAAGAAGTCAGAATTGTGAGATTTAAACCCCAAATTGTGAGAAAAGGTTCATAATTGCTAAATTTAAGCCCCAAATTGTGAGATAAAAGTCAGAATTGTGAGATTTAAACCTCAAATTGTGAAAGAAAGTCAGAATTGCCCAATTTAAGCCCCGAATTCTGAGAAAAAAAATCTAAATTGTGAGATTTAAACACCAAATTGTGAGACAAAAAGTCAGAATTGCCCAATGTAAATGCCAAATTCTGAGAAAAAAGTAATTCATTACTCGTCTTCAGCATCAAATCCTTCAGAAATCATTCTAAAACGCTGATTTGCTTCTCGAGACACATTTCTGATTATCAATATTAAAAACACTAATAGTTTTGTAGAAGATGTCATGTATTTAATTTTTTAGGATTCACAGATAGAGCGCTTAAAAGAGCAGCACTTATTTTAAATAGAAATCTTTTCTAACATTATGAATGTCTTTACTCTCACTTTGGATCAATTCAATGCATCCTTGAGAATTACAACAAGTATTAGTTTCTGAAGTGTCTGCGTGGATACGCGAGTCTTTACGGCTCTCAGAGGAATGTGTCACACTAATGTACGCCTGTAATGATGTCAACTTGTTATTTACTTTCCAAATGTGAATGACTGTGCAGGGCCAAAGGAGAATTAATCAGACGCTGCGTGACCTTCCATGCACAAAAAACAGCCGTTGGGGGAGGGAGACTAGTCTGCGGTAATGTTGCGTCATAACAACTACAGAAGTGTTATCTCCTGATAATCATATTCAGTGTCAGGAAATAAATGTCAAATGTTATGAAAACAGTTCACAGGCATTTTCTCTGTTGTTTTTTTTGTCAAGAGATTACGTTTGATGCTTGACATTTGCTCCTGGAATGTTCTGGGAACACTAGTTTATGAGATTATTGCGTTATAAAACAATAAAACCGCAAAAAATAATCAATTACACCATGTCCAGGATAAGACGAGATAAAGCAGGAAGCGATAAAACACGGATTTCTGGCTTTTAAATCAATTAACAGTATAAAAAGGTCTTTCGAATGTAAAAAGAAGCTATTAGAAGCACTTTCGGCTACTGTGTGTCACATATGCTTGAAAGTATTTCGAAGTCGGAGGGACAAAATGGCGATGACTGTGTTATTTCACAGTGGATGTGTTCCGATTTCGTGCTGTTGAATAAGCAGGTTTAAGGTCAGCTGCTCATTTTTCCATTGTGGGTCACAAAGTGCAAAACTCCCCCCCTTCCCCCCATTCTCAACGGCTGTGTTGCAATACTCGGTGAGCGCCCTACATAGACAGCATGGGCGAGTCTTTACTTAAAAGATGTAATAGTCAAAAAAAAAAAAAAAAAAAAAAAAACATAATAAGTTTGATTTAGTTGAAAATTGTTTATTGTAAAATCACTGTATAATTATAGAACTGCATATTTTTGTGCAATGCTTATATTCCTTATGCATTGCATCACAATAAGTAGTTTACTAAGGAATCAGATGCATAATGTTCACTTGTTGGACAATAAACCTGGTATAAAAAATACAAAAATCCCACAAGTGGAGATTAATAGGAAGGACTCAAACATTTCTGGAAAAAAAAAAAAAAAAAAAAAAAAAAAAAAAAATATATATATATATATATATATATATATATATAAAACAAAATATAATTTTGCAATTTTTTTTAATTTTTGTGTAAAAGGTCTTACTATTTAACATTTAAAATAAATTAAATAATTCATTTTTAGATTAAAATCATTTACTGTTTAAAATAAAAATATAATCTAGCATTTTAAATTCAATTTTATATAAATACATAATTTAAATAAAACATTTTTTGCAGTTGAATTCAATTTTGTATATAAAAATTACTATTTACTGTTGCATTACTATTTAAAATTTTAAATAAATAGAATTGTTTTAAAATAAAATAAAAAAATATAGAAAATATATTTTGGATTCTTTATTAAAATCCTTTACTGTTTAAATTTTTTTTTGCATTTTAATTACATTTTAGATTAAAATAATTTACTGTTTAAAATAGAAATATAATTAGCATTTTAATTACATTTTATATGAATAAATAATTTTAATGAAAATAATTTTGCAATTGAATTCAATTGTGTATTTAAAAAAGCATTACTAATAAAAATGCTAAATAAAACGACTGTTTTATTAAAATTAAAAACATAATTTTGCATTCCTTATTAAAATCCTTTACTGTTTAAAATAAAAATATAATATACCATTTTTATTTCAATTTTATATAAATTAATACAAATTTAAATAAAATTAATTTTGCAATTAAATTTTAATTTTGTATATAAAAAGCATTACTAAAATTAAAAATTTTGCACTTTGTATTAAAATCATTTTCTGTTAAAAAAATAAAATCAAACAATAATATATATATATATATATATATATATATATACATACATATATATATATATATATATATATATATATATACATACATACACTGTATATATATATAATTTTGCATTTTAATTTAATTTTAGATTAAAATCATTTACTGTTTCAAATAAAAAAATACAATCTAGCATTTTTAATTTAAGTTTATATAAATGAATAATTTAAACAAAAATTATTTTGTAACTGAATTCAATTTTGTATATAAAAAACATTACTAAAATTAAAAATATATAATTTTGCACTTTGTATTAAAATAATTTATTTACTGTTTAAAATAAAAATATAATTAGCATTTATAATTCAATTTTATATAAATAAAAAATTGTAATAAAAATAATTTAGCAATTGAAATCAATTTTGTATTTAAATAATCATTACTAATAAAAATGTAAATAAATAGAATATTTTTAAATAAAATGTAATTAAAAAATATAGAATGTTGCATTCTTTATTAAAACCCTTTACTATTTAAAATAAAAATATAATATAGCATTTTGATTCAATTTTATATAAATAAATAATTTAAATAAAATAATTTTGCAGTTGTATTCAATGTTGTATATAAAAAGCATTACTATTGAAAATGTAAAATAAATAGAATATTTTTAAATACAATTAAAATAAAAATATATAATTTTGCATTCTTTATTAAAATTATTTACCATTTAAAATTAAAAATATATATGTTTGCATTTTAATTCAATTTTAGATTAAAATCATTTATTACAAAAAATGATCTAGCATTTTTAATTCAATTTTATATAAATAGATAATAATTTAAATAAAAATAATTTCGCAATTTTTAATTTAATTTTGTATAAATAAATAACACTTAAAAATAAAAATAAAATTTTGAATAAAATTATATAATTTTGCATTTTTAATTAAAACACTGTTTATATATATATATATATATATATATATATATATATATATATATATATATATATATATATAATTATATATGCATTGTTTCTGCATTTTAATTTAAAATGTAAAATAAATAGTATTTTTTTAATAAAATTAAAATAAAAAATATAAAATTTTGTATTGTATTTATTAAAATCATTTACCATTTAAAATAAAATAAAATATATAAGTTTGTATTTTCATTCAATTGTAGAATAAAATCCTTTACTTTTTAAAATAAAAATATGATCTAGCATTTTTAAATCAATTTTATATAAATAGATAACAATTTAAATAAAAATAATTTAGCAATTTTTTATTAAATTTTGTATAAATAAATAACACTTTATTACTATTTCAAATTTAAAATAAAATTTTCAATAAAATTATAAAATTTTGCATTTTAAATTAAAACACTGTATATATATATTGCATGTTTAATTACATTTTCTATAAAAATGCCTTACTACAAAATATATACACAACAATTTAAATAAAAATAATTTAGCAATTTTTAATTCAATTTTGTATAAATAAATAACACTTTATTAGTATTTCAAATAAAAAAAAATGTTTGAATAAAATTAAAAAATTTTGCATTTTAAATTAAAATAGTTTATATATATATATATATATATATATATATATATATATATATATATATATATATATATTGCATTTTTAATTACATTTTCTATAAAATGCCTTACTATAGTTTTAATATATATCTATATATATAAATTTAGCATTTTTTGCATTTTTATTTACATTTTCTATAAAATATATACATAACAATTTAAATAAAAATAATTTTGCAATTTTTAATTTAATTTTGTATAAATAACACTTTATTACTATTTCAAACTTAAAATAAAATTTTGAATAAAATTATATAATTTTGCATTTTAAATTAAAACACTGTTTTAATATATATATAAATTTAGTTAATTTTTTTTTTGCATTTTTAGTTACATTTTCTATTAAACTGCCTTACTATAAAATATATACATATTATACAGTGCAAAAACCGCAAGAATAGTGTTCTAGTATAGCACCCTAGGTAGGGCGCTCCCTAGGTACGTGAACACAGCCCGCGTCTCTCTCTCTTTCTCTGTGTGCGCGCTGTAGTAAGTGCGTGCGCGCTGCCGCTGTCTTCCGAGGCTCCATTCTGCGAGAAACACACAGGAAACTTATCTAAAACCACACAGGATCGACATTTAAACGTGAACTTTGGCAGATGAAACCTGGATTGTTATTTCACATCGATCTTTTAACGGACTACCGCCAATAACGAGCCCGAAGCGCTGAGGGGAAATCCGACCGAAGATGGGTGTAAAGTCGCGGCTCGCACACTGAAGTTAAAGGATATTCTCCTGGTGGAAGTGAAAGAGAAGCAACAACTTGATTATTGACGGTAAGGAGAAGCAATATTTCCCTCGTTTGACCTTTTCCAGTGTGGATTATTCTCTGGGAAATCTTTGTGGAGAAACTCGCGTGTTTGAATGACCGCGAGCCGGGAACTTTATTCGCGTTTCCCATTCATCCCTATCGCCGCTAAAGTCTCATTTCCTAGTTTCTACGGTGTTTAGTGTTGGCTAAGCTTATCAGAAATTGATTTACAGTGTTGGACACTAAATATAGCTCGTTTTGTGTAGTTTCTGAGGTAAAACACGCTGAAAGAAGCCGCCAGATTCAACGGCACATGCTGAAGATGAGGCGAGTGGGGGAGGGGCTGACCCTAGTTCACACTAGATAGTTTACTTCTCATGCTACTAGTTATGCTACTTGAGTGAGAAAGACATGTTTAGTCAAAAGCAAGCAGTTGACAGTAACGCAAGTTACGTAATAATAATGCTTTTCCCAAGTAGCTAGTAAAGTAACGAATTCCTTTTTAAGTTACTTTTTCAAATAAGTAACGCCAGTTACTTTTCCTCCTCATTTATTGATTAAAAGCTGTCCTGTCCCCATGTTGAGAGAAATTGTGAGTAACTTTAGTTTTAGACTAAATGTGAACATGCATTAATTCATCTCACTCACTTAAAAAACAAATACAGTGTTCGTTAAAATGAATAAAAACACTGAAATTCAACGCAAACCTGCAATAATTAAATATGTTAAATAATACAAATATCCTTTATGTATTTAATCCCATTTTATTAACCAATGTCTTTGCTGCCGTATACTAATAAGCAAAAACTACTCAAGAAAATCTATCATTTGTTTTCCTTTTTTTATTGCTGAAGAGTTGACATTTTTTACAGTACAGGCATGAATTTGCTTTTTTCTAATCCTGAGGCTTTTGGTGTAAAAAGGCTTTTACATTTGCCAAAAATAGAACTTTTTATATTAAAAACAAACCCTGCAAAGATTTAAAAAGTAACGTAACGCATTAATTTCCATAAAAAGTAACTAAGTTACGTAATAATATTACTTTTTCCAAGTAACTAGTAAAGTAATGCATTACTTTTAAATTGACAAGAAAAAGTTACCTTTTCAAATAAGTAATGCCAGTTACTTTTTCCCCTCATTTATTGATTAAAAGCTCTCCTGTCCCCATGTTGAGAGAAATTGTGAGTTACTTTCGTTTTGGAATAAATGTAAAATGCATTAATTCATCTCACTCACTAAAAAACAAATACAGTGTTCATCAAAATGAATAAAAACACTGAAAAACCTGCAATAATTAAATATGTTAAATAATGTAAATATCCTTTATTTATTTAATCCCATTTTATTAACCAATGTCTTTGCTGCCGCCCTTCAGTGATCCAATTCATCCATAATAATAAGCAAAAATTACTCTTAACATTAAAATCTAACATTTGTTTTCCTTTTTTTGCTGACATTTTTTACAGTACAGGCGTGAATTTACTTTTCTCTAAGCCTGAGGCTTTTGGTGTAAAAAGCTTTCAAATTGGCCAAAAATATAACTTTTTTTTTTTTTGTATTAAAACAAACCCTGCCCAGATTTAAAAAGTAACGCAAAAGTAACGTTATGCATTACTTTCCATAAAAAGTAACTAAGTTATGTAATAATATTGCTTTTTCCAAGTAACTAGTAAAGTAACGCATTACTTTTTAATTGAAAAGAAAAGTTACTTTTTCAAATAAGTAATTCCAGTTACTTTTTTCCTCATTTATTGATTAAAAGCTCTCCTGTCTCCATGTTGAGAGAAATTGTGAGTAAGATGTTACTTTAGTTCTAGAATAAATGTGAACATGCATTAATTCATCTCACTCACTAAAAAACAGATACAGTGTTCCTCAAAATGAATAAAAACACTGTAATTCAACGCAAATCTGCAATAATTAAATATGTTAAATAATACAAATATCCTTTATGTATTTAATCCCATTTTATTAACTGATGTCTTTACTGCCGACCTTCGATGATCAAATTCACCCATACTAATAAGCCAAAATTACTGAAGATAATCTAACATTTGTTTTTCTTTTTTTATTGCTGAAGAGTTGACATTTTTTACAGTACAGATGTGAATTTACTTTTCTCTAATCCTGAGGCTTTTGGTCTAAAAAGGCTTTTATATTTGCCAAAAATAGAACTTTTTGTATTAAAAACAAACCCTGCCCGGATTTAAAAAGTAACGCAAAAGTAACGTAATGCATCACTTTCCATAAAAAGTAACTAAGTAACGTAATTAGTTACTTTTTTTAGGGAGTAACTCAATATTGTAATGCATTACAGGGCTCAACAATAACTTATGCTGTTCATTTACGGCTTGTATTCTGATCTGAAAGCTGCAGTATGTACTCGTGTAGATTATTTCCATCACAGCATGTGTTTCTGTTGGCCAGAGGTGAAGCAGTTTCACTCTGTTTACTACGGTACAGCTCCTTTGTAAATATTTGGACTGAGGGTAAAAGTCTCATTCAGAGCTGGTGAGTTTTTAACACCATCTGTGAGGAAACCAGACATTCACTTTTTTTTTTCATTTTAAAATATTATTAAATATTAGATACATTATTAATGTTTTATGCCTTCATTTAATTTTTTTTGTAATAAGTCATAAAGCTGGCTGTTTCATATGACCATTTGTTGTAAAAAAAAAGTTTTACATTTTTTAAAATATAAAAATAATATAATATATAATATGAAATTTATATTTTTTAATTTAAGTTTTTAAATGTTAAAAGTTTTATATATATATATATATATATATTCAAATTTAATTAAACCATTAAAATGGAATCCAGAAAAAATAAAACAATTTGAAAAAAAAAGGCCCACAAACATTAAATTTTTCTTAGACTTTTAATAAATTGTTATTAAACAGCGTGAGTTTCATGATTTAAACATAGTTTTTGATTTATTAAAATTTAACTATTAAAAAATTAAGTTATTAACTTAACTAAATACATGTGAAAAAATAAAATGGAATTTCGAAAAAAAAAAAAAAAGGTTTCATAGGACCCTAAAATGTAGATTTTTTTGAACTTTTAATATGCTGTTAATATATCATTTAAATTAATTAGACATGCTTTTTGGTTGCTAAAATGTATTTTAACCATTAAAAAATAAATAAAGTTAAAACAGATTAAAAAACAATCTAGAAAAACTAAACCAAAAAAAAAATATTGTAAAAACAGAATTTGCGGGAAAAAAAAAATTAACTTGAATTTGCGAAAGTAAATAGAAAATATAAAACATTCAATATGCTGATGCGATTTAATGACTAAATAAATTTTATTAATAAGAAGCATGTTTAAATTTAAATTTTTAAGGCCTTGTGAAATAATACATTTTCTTTTTTTCTCAAATTTATTTATTTTTAGTTTTTTTTTTTATTAATACCAAATACCAAAATAATTGTCTGGATTCCATGTAAATGGTTTTAATAATCAAAAGCATCTCTAAATAATTGATTTTATAAAAAACAAAATGTATTATTATTTTTATTTATTTATTTATTTTTCTTTTCTCTTTATTTTAGAAACACTGTTGTGTATTTTACATTTCTGGTAAATAAATTCTGGTAAATATTCCTTAAAAATAATGTTTTAATAATAATTTTATTATTAGTAGTAGTAGTACTGTCATTAAGTAATATATTTGTCACAAGTTAAACTGAACTTTTATTTTGACGGGTTCTTGTGAGCACCTTTAAGTTTCAGTTTTTCTCAAAAGAAATGGTAAAATGCTAATGAAGTGAAAATTTGGGAAATTCCATGATAAAGAGCCCTATCTAAGTATTTAGTTAAAATAATATATAGACCAAATATTCGTCAAGAATCGTTAATGCAATTGTTAAAGGCACTAGAGTGTAATCGTATCAGTTATATTGTGTCTGATTGCCATGTCTAACCTCCATTTATCCTCATACAGAGATCACATACGCTCCCACGCTACAGCTTGTCACGCTGTTATAAATAGCTTTAGATTTGCTCAGAGTTTGACTGTAAATCATTACAAGTTGGCTGAGTTACTGGTTAATAGGATTGAAGTGAGAGAGTTGTGGTCTTGGGATTTTCTCCAGGATTCGAGCAAAGCTTTCGGCATTCACTGCAAATCCAAATCCGCCAACATGACCTGCTTCTGAGACGGAGAAAGAGACTGGAGTGTCTGTGAAAGATCCTCATCGCTCATTTCTGACTAAACTTAGAAAATCAACACATGAAGACGAAAGTGTTGTCACGTTTTATGGCTTTTTTTTAATCCAGCTTTAGGGCTATGATCTATTGGTTATTCATGGTGGTGATGTAAACATCTACATTTAGTGTCCCAACATAATATTTTATTCATCTAGGATGCATTCAGTTAATCAAAGTGGTACAAAAGACATTTATAAAACTAAAAAGGATTTCTATATCGAATAAATGCTGTTCTTTTAAACTTTCCATTCTTCTGTGAATGCTGAAACATTGATAATATTCAGAAATGTTTCTTGAGCAGCAAATCAGCATGTTAGAATGATTTCTGAAGGATCGTGTGATGCTGAAGACGAGTAATGATGCTAAAAATGAAGCTTTGATCAGAGGAATAAATTACATTTGAACAGATATTCGCATAGAAAACAATTATTTTAAATTGCAATAATATTCCACAGTTTTTGATACATTTTTAACAAATCCAAAATTGACTAAAGAAAGTAAATAAATAAATAAAAAATTTAAGATGTAAAATAATAATAATAAATAAATAAATAAATGGTATAGGTAAATAAATACAAGCTAGATAAAAGTAAAATAAATTTTAAAAAGTGAATAAATAACTAAATAAAATAGACTAAGCAATAGGGGCGGGCAAAATCCTCCAGCAAATCCTCCAGTCTATTTTTGTCATCTCTCTTTACTTTCAACCCGTGATCATTCAAATCTAAAGGTCATTGTACACTGAGTCCGATTTTCGTATGCGTTTTTTTTTTTTTTTTTAGTTTTCTCATATTCGCCATCCTTATCAACATGCTTATTATGGATGCGAAAATGCAGAAAATCAAACGCGATCCGAATTTTTTTATGACGGACGAAAGTTTCAGAGGCAGTGTGTCAACTCGATTAACATAACCTGTATTTTTTATTTATTTATTTTTTTACGTGCAAAAATCTCGGACGAAAATTTCGTACTCATGTGTGCAATGACATTAACTCCAGCAGCTCGTGTTTGATGCAGGGTTGCCAAGTCCGCGTTTTTCCCCACAAAATTGGTCCCCACTTTTAAACTGTTGCTATGGGTTGATTTCCCCCAGTTATTTAAAGGTTTTAAATATTGCAGAAATTAAATTTCAATAAAAAATCATTTTTGTTTTTTGCACTGTTAAGTAAGATCTTAAGTTTTTTTGCAAAATAAATATGTTGAGAATGCATAATACTCTCCCATGTCTCTTTTTGATAAGGATACCTACCATTTACTTATTATATTATAAAAATCTTAACTTTATTCACATACTAAAGGGACAGGACAGGCTACTCCTCCCAAAATGTACCAAAAAAAAGTGATACCGTGATATTATACCGTCACCGTTCAAAAGATAAAAAATACCGTGATATTAATTTTAGGTCATATCGCCCACCCCTACTAAGCAAATACATAAGTAAATAACTAAATATAAATTTGTTTTATATGTAAATAAAAAAAATACAAAAAGATTAAAATAATACGTAAACAAATAACAATAAATACATTAAATAAATACAAGTTAGATTAAAATAAGTGGAAATAGATTAAAATAAGTAGGTAAATGCATAATTAAATAAAATATTAATAAGCAAATAAATGGCTAAATAAAAAAATATTAAAAATATTAAAATAATATGTAAAAAAAATTGTAAATAAAATATTAAAATAAATAAAAAACAGTAAAATATGTATATAAACACATTGGTTAAAATAAGTTAATAATATTTTACAATATCTGATACATTTTTATACAATGTCAATGCAAACGTAACTAAATAAAGCAAGTAAATTAATAAATAAAAATCCTAAAATGAGAATAAATAAAAAGTAAGTAAATAAAATAGATTAAAATAAGTAAGCAAATGCATAAGTAAATAAATAAATATAAATTAGATTAATATGTAAATGAATAAATGCAAAAAGATTATAATAAATAAATATGTAAATAAATAAACATAAGTAAATAATAAATAAATTACATATTAAAGTTTTACATGTTTATATTTATTTTGTTAATCTCTCTGCTGATTAGAGCTCTTCACAGAGGACCCGAGGACCCGGGACCCGTGTGGGTTCAGGTCTATATTTTAAATGGTTAGCCGGGTCGGGTCGGATCCAAATCTATTACTTCGGGTCCCGGGTATGTTTAACTTGTGTGTAATACCCGAGTTGATCGGAGAACATCGCACCTGCCAGTGTCAGTCACCACTTTGTGCATGTTTTGTAACTTGCAACTTGTAAAATTATGATAAGAAAAGTGTGAGAGGGAAAAAAAGAAGAAAACACGCGTGTCGCGTTACCGCAGCCGCGAGAAGCAGAGCGCGGGAGGAGTTAACATAAGCGGATGATCGGTGATCATGGATTCCTTCATGAGTAATGTGGAAAAAAAAGTATGAAATATGAGATTGTCACATTAATGTTGTCTGTGATGCTTACACTGCATTAAAATAACGCGCATGTGCAGTCTAAATGTTTCTATGGCAACCAGAGCTGGTGACTTTTACTCTGCCATAGTACACATTGCATTCTTTCTTACATTTATAATAATATGGAAGAACCATCTTGTTATATTTAAATTTTTTGGTCAGGCTCGGCTCAGAGAGCACAGTAATAATAGAAAATATGGTGGAAAAAAATATTCTTTTCAGAATAAGCTATTTACGTTATCAAGCCGTCTCGTGCTGTACGTGCAAACTCCTCCTTTAAGTTTCATAAGATGACCACTAGGTGCCGTAGGCGGAGCTCTAAACATATGTTTTGTATTGCTTTATCCTACTGAAGAAAATACTATTATTGAAGACGCACGCAGTGAAGTTTACAGCATTCATTGTTCTGTGCTTTTTTGGAAAACAAATAATTAATAAATTAATAAAACAATTGCGCCAAGTCTTTATTACAATCTGCAAAAAGTATCGTTACTGTGGTTCAAAAGGGTAAACACAACGGTCGAAGTTGACTTAGAGAGAAAAAAAAGTATTGCATTAGTCATTCGTCACCGACCGTGACCGCGAGTAGCCTAAACCAATGTAATTTTAAATATCTTTTACTTATATCATGTCGGTATTTGATAATAAAGATTGGCTTTCAAACTAAAATTTCAGAATGATACACAGCGAATTGTTGTGTTTTTGTTAAATGTGAGCCAAATCATCACAATTAAAAGAACCAAAGACTTAAACTACTTCACTCTGTGTGCACCAAATTTATTTAATACACAAGTTTCACAATTTGAGTTGAATTACTGAAATTAATTAACTTTTCCATGATATTCTAATTTACTGAGAAGCACCTGTAGATCTTTTGAAAAGAAATGATCATTTGTCTGGTGCATAAAAAAATAATAAACTATTCTAGCATTAAAAGGTATAATAAATAGGGGTTGGGTGTCGTTTGAATTTAATGGATTCCGATTCCACTTATCGATTCTGATTATTTTCGATTCCCAGTTTCGATTCCAATTTAGTAAAAAAACAACAACAAACACAAAAGTCAAGCATTAAGATATCAAACATTTTTGTTTTCAGTGCTAGCTTGCAACATATTATTTTATTACAGGGGTTCTCAACTTTTTTTTTTATATATCAGGGCCCCCTTCTTCTCGGGTCAATTTTGCAAGGCCCCCCAATTCCTGACATTTCCTCTAAAGGTGTTTATTTTTGAACCTTTTTTATTAACCTAAACATTTGTTTTGCCTTTTTATTTTTCTCCTGCATGTTAGTGGATTAAAAAGGGTCTTTCTGTCGGCAAGAGAAAAGAACAGCCTAACATGTAAATGTACTGGCAAGGAGGTCTGTATGCAACGCTACTAACAGTAGTTACGCCAAAAAAAAATTTTTCCTTCGCAACTTATTTATAGTTAATAGCAGTTTTCTGTGCAATATGTGCCGATCGGGTACAGTCGGGTTTGTGTCTTCCCAGCCGGGTTCGGGTTCAACTACGGCTTCAGGTCCCACTTTAAAATAAAATACGGGTCCGGGTCGGTTCGGGTACGAATTTTTGGATCCGTGAAGACCTCTACTGCTGATGACTGGAGTTTGTCTTTTCTCAGATCAGCTGCTGTTGATTGCATTAGTCTCTGGTTTGATTTAATTTTAATATTTACACAAGATGCTTTCGTGTTTGAAGAAAATTTGCCTACATTTGCTGATCAGGCCTCTGGGTGCAGTTGTGTAATTTTCTGTTATTCGCACATATTTAGGCCTGTCACAATTATATATAATCTGTGTGTAATCACAGTTATTCAATTGCAATTATTATATTTTTGCAGTCCAAACAAGGGACATTAAAAAGGGTTAGTTGACCCGAAAATGAAAATTAGCCCATTATTTACTCACCCTCAAGCTATCCAAGGTGTGAATGACTTCCTTTCTACTTTCAGACAAATCCAGTCAGAGTTATATAAAAATCCCGTAGTAAATTGACGTGTTTTTTTGTATGAAAAATATCCATATTTAAAATAATCAATTTAATTAGAAAATTTTAAAAGCTTAAAAATATATATTTAAAAAAATGGCATAAATAAAGTTAAAAAAATGCCATTACAAAGTTAAAAAAATAAATAAAAATTATCATATTTTTTTGATTATTGTTCAGAATGTGCTCCTGAAATTTTGAACTTTATTACTTGCCAAAAGATAATTTTATCATATCAAAATGTTATTTTTCGTATATAATAATCAAAAATAAAGTTTTAGTCTTACACCGTGACTTCAGCAAAACAGAATTAAACCATTAATCGCAATTATTTGTATGAAAACAATCAACACAAAATTCATGATTGAGATCAGCCTAAAAATAATTTATATTTTTATTTATATTTATGAACTTTATTACTTGCCAAAAGATAATTTTATCATATTAAAATTGTATTTTGTTTTTATTTGGAATCATATAATAATAATAATAAAACAAAAAGTATTAGTCTTACATGTAACTTCAGCAAAACAGAATTAAATCATTAATTGCAATTATTTTTATGCTAATAATCAACACAAAATTCATGACGGACAAACCGAAAGATAATGAATAATATAATTTTTTTTATAATCATTATTATATAATAATAACAAATATAGTATTAGTCATACACCATGACTTCAGCATTCAGATAATTCAGATAATTAATTAATTTTATACAATTATTTTGTATATTTTATCATATTTTTTTTAATCGTATATAATAATAAATGAAGTATTAGTCTTACACCGTGACTTCAGCCAAACAGAATTAAACCATTAATCACAATTATTAGTTTGACAATAAATAATCAACACAAAATTCATAATTGACAGACCTAAACATAATGAATTATATTTTTTAATTTATTAAGGTTTATTATCATTATAATATAATAATAGAAAATGAAGTATTAGTCTTACACCGTGACTTCAGCCAAACAGAATTAAATCATTAATTGCAATTATTTTTATGACAATAATCAACACAAAATTCATGACTGACAAACCGAAAGATAATGAATAATATAAAAAAATATATATTTTATAATCATTATTATATAATAATAACAAATATAGTATTAGTCTTACACCGTGACTTCAGCATTCAAATAATGAATATTTTATTTAATTTTATACAATTATTAATATTATTATTATTGTGATATAAAATTATTATTATATAATAAACAATTAATTATTGATATGATGAAAGATAATTTTATCATATTTTTTTTAATCGTATATAATAATAAAAAAAGGAAGTATTAGTCTTACACAGTGACTTCAGCCAAACAGAATTAAACCATTAATCACAATTATTTGTATGACAATAAATAATCAACACAAAATTCATAATTGACAGACCTAAACATAATGAATTATATTTTTTAATTTATTAAGGTTTATTATCATTATAATATAATAATAGAAAATGAAGTATTAGTCTTACACCGTGACTTCAGCCAAACAGAATTAAATCATTAATTGCAATTATTTTTATGACAATAATCAACACAAAATTCATGACTGACAAACCGAAAGATAATGAATAATATAAAAAAATATATATTTTATAATCATTATTATATAATAATAACAAATATAGTATTAGTCTTACACCGTGACTTCAGCATTCAAATAATGAATATTTTATTTAATTTTGTACAATTATTAATATTATTATTATTGTGATATAAAATTATTATTATATAATAAACAATTAATTATTGATATGATGAAAGATAATTTTATCATATATTTTTAATCGTATATAATAATAAAAAAATGAAGTATTAGTCTTACACCGTGACTTCAGCCAAACAGAATTAAATTATTAATCACAATTATTTGTTGTGACAAGGAGAAACACAAAATTAATGATCGTGACAGGCCTAAAAGTAATTAATAATTTTTATTTTATATTTTATTTTAATAAAAAACCCTGGTAAAATCACTGTAACGTACAATCTTGCTTTTTTATTAGACTTGGATTTGTCCAGTTTTAAATGCAGTGATTTGTCAGCAGAAGTGAATCATCACATATAGATAAATTCTCAGTTTGATGCGACCTCAGGAAATGACTGCGACCCGCGTGTCAGCTACCTTTTTTTTTTTTTTTAACGCCGTTCAGGAGAAAATGGCTGCTGTTTGCAGGTCCTGAGAGCACATCTGTCAGAGGAGACCAGCCAGGAGAAAATGAGGCCCTCTGCAGACTCACACGCGTCTCATCTCGCCCGTCCTGTTTTCCACATTAATCATTCCTGCGGTTTCTCTTGGCTCTGTGCTTCTGACAATTTTTATCCTTCCTTTATATATTAACCTAGTTCCTATTCATTCAACAGGGCTCTTGTTAATGTCTTAAGACCTGCTGACGTTAACCGTTTCTCTGCTTCTGTGGTCTTTATCGCTGCTTTTTATTCTCGTGGTTTTGTAGCAGGATTATTATAGTTGACTGAAACTAAAACCACAAACATTTATTTATTTATTTATTTATTTATTTATTTTCAGCTAATTGTCAAGGCAACATTTCTCATTTTTTTTAGTTTAACTTAAAACTGAAATAAAAATGAATAAAAGCTATATAGACACAAAAATAAGAATGACAAGTAATGAAAATAAACACGACAAAAAAACCAATTACTTTCATAAAATTTAATTTTAATTAAAATATAATCACAACTAAATAAAAATAAAATGTTAATTGAAATATCAAATATATATATAAAATATATAAAATTAAACTTAACATTTCTCTTTTTGTAGTTTACCTTGATGTGCTAGAATAACTAAAACTGAAATAAAATTAATAAAAGCTATATAGATATATCAATTTTTTTTTTAAATAAACATGACAAAAAACAACAAAATTAATAAAATCAGACTGAATCTTGTGTAATTCCTAGTTACCACGGGATAGAAATGAAAATATAATCACAAAACCTAATTAAAAAATAAAATGTTAACTGAAATAAAATTAAATATTAAAAATTTTTAACTTTTATGTCAGCTAATAGCAGAGGCAACATTTCTCATTTTTTTTTTAAATTTAACTTGATGTACTAAAATAACTAAAACTGAAATAAATTCCATATAGATAGAAAAAATAAAATAAAAATGACAAAAAAACAATAACTTTTAATTAAATTAAATGAAAATATAATCACAAAAACAAATTAAAAATAGAATAAATGCTAACTGAAATGAAATGAAATAAAATATTAAAACTTATTTTATATCAGCTAAATGCTAAGGCAACATTTCTCATATTTTAGAAAATGAAATAAAAAGGAATGAACACTGTATATTTATAATAAATTTATATTAAATAAAAAAAAATTAAAATGACAAACAAACTTACTTTCATAAGGTTAAGTTTTATCAGCTAATTGCTGAGGCAATATAATTTTTTTTGTTTAACTTGATGTATTACCAATTTGCTGAAATAAAAATAATAAAAACCATATAAATAAAAATACATTAATTTATTTAATTAATAATTGATGACAAAAACACAACAGACTTTTAACAACTCCTTATAAAATTAAATAAAAAAGTGGAAATATAAACAAAAACTAATTCAAAATATTAGTAAAAACTATAATATTATTTTAGCCGCAGGACTGAAAAATGACTAAATATTCATATTTATTCACATGTGTTTTACAGGTTATATGCAATTAAGCAACATTGATTTTAATTCCTTCTCATATTAAACATAAAAAAACACTCATTTCAGAATAAAAGCTTTGAGTATTATATTATAATTATATTATATAATTAAATAAAAATGTCAAACATGCAACAAAACTCATAAAATTAAATAAAAATATAAAATTAAATATATTAAATAAAATGAAAATATAACCACAAACACTAAAAATATTAGTGAAAACTATAATAGTATTGCAGCCACGGGACTAAAATAAAAAAACACTAAAAATCTAATAAAATTAAGCAACATTGTGAATATAGATAATTTCCTTTCCTCCTCAATTTCTTAACTTGATTTTTTTTATTGTATTTTACGTCTTCCATTAAATATTTTGCAAATCCCTAATTCCAGGTTAAATGCATCAAATATTAAGTGACTCTTTGAATATTGTTTCCTGTCATCAGAAACTGCGTATGTTCTGTTCTGCTGTTCAGTCACACTTCAGGAAGTGCTGGGTTTATTTCTGAAGCACATTAGTCAGCAAAACCAGCCGAGATGCATATGAGCTCTGATATAAGAGGATGCGTGTGTTTATCCTGTGCAATGAAAGCCGACAGCAGTTTGTTCAATTCGGCACTGTTGCAAAAAGGATGGTCATGTCACACTGTGATGCTAATTTGACAGCCGTTTGTCTCGTTGACAGTAATGATGATCACTTTAGCTGACTACTTAAGTCATATTATAGTGTTTTGTATTGGATTCAAATATAAAAAACAACCTTTTTGTATTTTTTGTGAATATAAGTAGTTTGTAATCATCTGAAATGACTTTATCGTCTGCGACTTGTAATTCAAAGTGACTAATATAAAGCAATTAACATGTAGATGAGTTTGTTTTTTCATCAGACTTGTAGAAATGTGTCATTCCATTGTGTCACCAATGGATGTGAATGGGTGCCGTCAGAATGCGAGTCCAAACAGCTGATAAAAACACAAGAATCTACAAATGATTCACACCACTTCATCAAATCCATCAAGACATTAACTAAAATTTGAGTCCATCATCCATATTAAAAGTCCATCTCTATTTGTTTAGACTAGAGCTTTTATTATTATTTTATTATTATTTTCCCAAACCAAAATTTGGCTTAACTAGACAGAAATATTACTTAATGATAATGCTACTACTACTACTACTACTAATAAAAACATTATTAAAAATATTATTTAAGTAACATTTACCAGAAAATTGTAAATGCACAGCACTGTTTCTCAAAAAATAAATAGTACTATAAATTAAATATTTTTAAATTCGAATTCATCTTTCGAAAATAATTGGACTGTTTTATATTTTTGTGTTATGCTTTTGATTATTAAAATTTAATTAAACTATTTAAATGGAATCCAGAAAATTATTGGAAAACAGATTCACAGAATTTGATAAAAATCAAACTAAATTTGAGAAAAATAAAACGGTCTTAAAAATAATTTTTGTTAAGCTTTTAATAAATTGCTGTCAAATTGTGTACGTTTCATGATTTCAGTTAATTAGACATGCTTTTTGATATGTTTTTTTTTAATGTAAAAAAAATAGAGTCTAGAAAAATTAAAACGGGGAAAAAAATGAAATTGAGAAAAAATAAAGTGGAATTTTAGTTAAATGTCTTGATGGATTTGTTTATGCTTTTGTCTTAAAATGTTAACTGATGGACTGGAGTGGTGAGGATTACTTGTGGATTATTGCGATTTTTTTTATTTATTTTTTTATCAGCTGTTTGGACTCTCATTCTGACGGCACCCATTCACAGCAGAGAGACTGCATTTGTGAGACAGTGCATTTCTTTAAATCTAATGGAAAAACTAATTTTTTTTTACGGCCTGAGAACGAAGAGGTGACATCCAAAGTAAATCCTGACAAGCTAAATGGCCGCCGTCTCTCATGTTAATTGAATTCCCTGGATCTAGTGGTTTATTTGCGGCTCTCTGTGTTCATTGGTGTAATTGGTGACTCTGATGTGTGTTGTTTACTCTTGTTTTATATATTTTATATCACTATATAGAGTTTTGGACCCTGTCATAATCGTTTAAATAATCGTGATTACAATATTGACCAAAATAATCCCAAATGCCAAAATCAAGCAGCCCTAGTAAGGGGTATTTAAATCATCTGAAATGACTTTGTTCTGTGATTTATATCCCTAAGTGACTAATTTAATGCAATTAAGATGTAAATTAGTTTGTTAATTCATCAGATTTGTAGAAATGTGTCATTCCATCCCTTGTTCACCCATGGAATTGAATGGGTGCCGTCAGATTTAGAGTTCAAACGGCTGATAAAAACATGACAATAATCCATAAGTAATCAACACCAATCCAGTCCACCAGTTAACATCTTGAGAAGACAAAAGCTGAAACAAATCCGTCATTAAGATGCTATTAACTGAAATACAAGTCCATAATCCATTATAATAAGTCCATCTTCTGTGGTTTCTCATATCAGAATGCATTAATGTATTTGTTTGGAGCTGTTTTGGCTTGTAAACAGTGCTGTGTAATAAAACAATCTCTTCCAACCAATCTTGAGGCATCAGCCAATCAGAGTGGTTTTCAGAATGGACCATTTCCTAAATAAAGCATTAAATGTACGAATGTCATGTTTCCCGTAGGGGCTGCTCCTGAGCTCCGGCGTCGCTCATCCTCTGAGGTTGATCTAAGATGAGCATTACCAGTGATGAAGTCAACTTTCTGGTCTACAGATATCTGCAGGAGTCAGGTAACCCCCCCCACAAAATCACCTGAAATCACCTGAAACTGAACTTGAAAGCGATTGTTCATTGATTAAAAGTTGGCCTTTGCACCGCAGGTTTCTCTCACTCAGCGTTCACATTTGGCATCGAGAGCCACATCAGTCAGTCGAACATCAACGGGACTCTGGTGCCTCCTGCTGCCCTCATCTCCATCCTGCAGAAAGGCCTTCAGTACGTGGAGGCCGAGATCAGCATCAATGAGGTTCGTCATTAACGTCTCGTCATTTTATTAACCATCGGACTGATTGTACTTGTGTCTTTTGGTTTATCTGGATTTTTGCATTGATAATTTTCACCTGCTGGAAGTCATAATAATAAATGGATATGCTATTTAGCTCTTCAAACTATAAATAATGAATTATATTTAGGAAAAAATAATGAGATTTTATTGCTGGCTTGGTCGATGCACTTTTTTAGATTTTTACTTCATCTGACATTGACCATAAGGCAAAAATGAACAGTTTTGTCTTTATGGTAACATCTATCTATTTATTTATAAATTTATTCAATTATTCATTCATTCATTCATTCATTCATTCATGTATTTGAGATGCTATAATAGTTGTAATAATTTTAAATTTAGTTTTTATTTTCATATTTTTTCTCTGATTATTCTAATTTTAGTTTAGTTGTTAGTTTTTTTAATATTATGTAAATATAATATTAAATTAATAAAAAAATTAATATTTTAAAATGAAAAAATATATATTACAAAATATAATATTATTAATAATATAAAACATCTATATGTTTATATATATATATGTAATGTAATATAATATAACATTTGTTTTATATTTTTTTTATTTGTTTATTTATTTATTTATTTGTATATTGAGATACTATAATAGTTTAAAATATTTTTATATTTTCTCTCATTTTAATTTGTTTTTTAATATGTAAAAAAGATATTAAATTAAATAATAAAATATCAAATGTATTATTTTAAAAGGATAAAATATCATTTTAAAATGTAAAAAAAAAAGTGTTATAAAAACTAATAATAACAATAATAATAATAATAATGTAAAACATTTCTATTTTTTGTATTTTATTCTCAGTTTTAGTACACAAAAATATTACATTTTACATTGGCAGCTAGCTGAAATAAATAAAATAATAATAAATAATCATAATAATTTTTTTTAACTATATTATTTTATTTCAATGTACTTTTTATTTAGTTTGTCTATTTATTTATTTATTTATTTATTTATTTATTTATTTATTGTCGTTTTAGTTTACTTAGAATAATCCTGGTCTGAACCTTCGATTTAATTTGAAATTGATTAAATTTAATATTAAAATATTTTAGTTTAAAGGCTTAAATGCTTTACATTTTTAATAAATTTTCAAAACATATAAAGTACAGACCAAAAGTTTGGACACACCTTCTCATTCAGGTGTGTCCAAACTTTTGGTCTGTACTGTAGATATGAATCCAACTGAAAAAAACTTGTGAAAGTATATTTCAGGTGGTCAAATAGCAAATAGTGGAGCTCTGCAGCCACCTACTGGTAAAAGTTATTTGTAGTTTTTTTTTTTTTTTACTTTTAAAACTGGATTTTCCAAAAGATGGGCAAAAATCTTACACTAAACCATGTGAAATTATCCATGTTATCCCCATGAATTAAAGTTAGAAATGCGGGTCTTTTATAAAGTGAATTTTACATAAAGCAGTTTTTGTATAAAAACCCATTTAAAAAATATTTATTTATTAATTTATATATATTTAAAAAATATCACTTACCCACTGAAAACTGCACAAATGTAGAGTAAAAACTTTAATAAACAGAAAAATATACAGTACAGACCAAACGTTTGAACACACCTTCTCATTAGTTTGTATATAAAACTGTATATAAAACTATTAATAAAATATTTTTTTCACTACAATTAATAAAATGTTGTTAAACGGATTAAATAACATTTTAAAGTACATTTAAATTTTGAAAAGAAAACTTTTTAATTGTTATGCAAATCTCTAAAATATTTTTTTTTGTTGTATTTATTAATTTTTTTTTTTGAAAAGTCGCACAGAATTCATTGAACAATGAAGAAATCCAAATACTTCTCAGAGCATAATTTGCTCTAGATGAACTGTTTCTGTTGGCTGTTTGTGTCACTTCGGCTTTCGTATTGTTTTATTTTCATATAGGACGGCACAGTGTTTGACGGCCGGCCGATAGAGTCTCTGTCGCTCATCGATGCTGTGATGCCAGACGTGGTTCACACCAGACAGCAGGCATTCAGAGACAAACTCACCCAGCAGCAGAAAGCCAACAGCTCCGGCAACCCAACAGCTTCTCCAGCAACTCCACAACCCCATGTCACAAAGAACGGAGAAACCACGCTCAATGGAGAGGAGAATGGCACCTACACCCTCAGTAAGTCATTTATCTAGCACAAAAACTTTTATCCCAGGAGAGTTTAAGGTTTTACAATTTATTAACAATTAAACAAAAGCGCATTTAATGGTCCTATTTAATTTTTTCTCAATTTCGCTTTAGAAAAAAAGTTGTATTTTCCTCAAATTCTGTATTCCTTCATTTATCTAATTGTTTAATTAAATTGTAATAATCAAAAGTCATGTCTTCAATTTATTTGTGTTTTAATGCAATGTTAAAAAATGTATAAAAAATTACAAGATTATAATATTATGGGCAAAATGTTTCGGGAACAAAGGCAACATGTTTTAGGAATTCAGTCGGAATGTTCCGGGAACAGAGGTGAAATGTGAAATGTTTCGGGAACAAAGGAGAAACATTCCGGTAACAGGAGAAACGTTCCGGGGTGAAAAAAGGAGAAACATTCCGGTAACAGGAGAAACGTTACTGGAATAAAGGTGCAACATTCCTGGAATAAAGTCGCAATGTTCCTGGAATAAAGGCAAAAAGTTTCATGGAATAATGTTCCGGGAACACAGGCGAAATGTTCCTGGAATAAAGGTGAAATGTTCCTGGAAAAACGTTCCGGGAACAATTGCGAAACGTTCCGGGAATGAATGCGGAACATTCCGGTAACAGGAGAAACATTCCTGGAATAAAGGCGAAACGTTTCATGGAATAATGTTCCGGGAACAAAGGCGAAAGGTTCCTGGAATAAAGGCGAAATGTTCCTGGAAAAACGTTCCGGGAACAATGGCGAAACGTTTCCGGGAATAAATGCGGAACGTTCCGGGAACAAAGGCGAAACATTTCGGGAGTAAAGGCGAAATGTTCCTGGAAATACATTCCGGGAACAATGGCGAAACGTTCCGGGAATAAAGGCGAAACGTTCCTGAAAAAAAAAGGTGTAACATTCCGGGAAAAAGGCGGATTGTTCCGGGAAATACGTTCCCGGGAACAAAGGCGGAACATTCCGGGGGAAAGGCGGAATGTTCCGGGAACAAAGGTGAACATTTCGGGAATAAAGGCTAAATGTTCCTGGAAATATGTTCTGGGAACAAAGGCGGAACATTCCGGGAAAAAAGGTAGAATGTTCCGGGAAAAAAGGCGGAACATTCCGGGTATAAAGGCGGAACATTCCGGGAATATAATGTTCCTGGAAAAACGTTCCGGGAAATAGGGCTGCATGATTTTTTGCATGCGATTGTCATGCGTATCTCATCAGAAAAGCCGGAATCTATGATTAGTAGTAAATCTGTAGTAAAACTGGAAAGCTACACAATTTAACGTTCAAAATCGCGGAAGCATCGCATTCGATTTTGAACGTGAAATTGCGTAGCTTTTCAGTGATCTATGGATCAGTGGTTTAAATACTGTGCCATTTGAACGCATGTGATGGAGATTTACTACTAATCACAGAACCGCCTTTACTGTTGAGATACGCATTCGCATGCGACTTATCGTGCAGCCCTACCGGAAACAATGGCGAAACGTTCCTAGAATAAAGGCGGAATGTTCCGGGAATAAGGGCGAAATGTGTTGTGCAGCAGTTTGCTGGCCAAAAAATAAAAGGGTTTAATTTTCATTTGATTAGGATAAATTAAATAGTATTTTTTTCTGGTAATCAGATGATGGCATACAACGAAGTACATTTTATAGGGCTCTATTATTGTTAGTTTAAAAAAAAAAAAGGACCCTGTACAAAAAAATAATAGGTTTAGGCTATTCATATCGTTTAATTAATTCACCATTTGTAAATTAACGTTAACTTTTTCTTTTAGAAATATCAATAAATATCAGTAGCATTTGTATTTTAAAACTATATTCACTAAATGTAATAAAAAACAGCAACAATCGAATCACAATCAAATCACATTGGGACGTCTGAATCGATGCCCAGCCCCAGCACTAGGAGTAAGATTTTTTTTGCTTGTGCTGTTTGTCAGATAACCATGTGGAGGCCATGGAAGTGGATGGCGAGGTCCAGATTCCAGCCAGTAATGCCACGGTGTTGAGGGGTCACGAGTCGGAGGTCTTCATCTGCGCCTGGAACCCTGTCACTGACCTTTTGGCCTCAGGGTAAGTCCATTTGACTTTTCTGACCTCAAACTCACACTGGAGCGACTGATATTTCTCTACACTGTGAAATGGCTGGAATTGCACTCAATGTTTTTCTAAAATTAAATGATAGACAAATATTTGGGCTAAATGTATTTTAGTAAATATTTAAATATTTAATTTGTATTATATATATTATATATTTTTATTTTATATATATATATATATTTTTATTTTATATATGTATAATATAATTTTTATTATTATTATATTTTAGTAAGTTTTATTAGATTTATTTTTTATGAAATTTTATTAATTGTATGTATTATTTATTTTTTATTTTTATGTTTTATTAATAATAATGACATATTTTTTTAACAATTAAAGCCAAAATAAAAAAAATTAGTGCATATTTCTCTTCACTGTGAAATAGCTTGAATTGCACTCAATGTTTTTCTAAAATTAAATGATAGACAAATATTTGGGCTCAATATATTTAGTAAATATTTGAATATTTAATTTGTATTTTATATTTTTAAATATTATTTTTCATTTATTTACGATAATTATATTTTATTAAGTTTTTGTAAGTTTTATTAGGTTGATTTTTTTTTTTTTTTATCAAATTTTATTAATTGTATATATTATTTGTTTATATTTTATTAATATTAATAACATTTATTAACAAAGCCAAAATGCAAAATTTAGTGCATATTTCTTTTCACTGTGAAATGGCTTGAATTGCATTCAATGTTTTTCTGAAGTTAAATTATACACAAATATTTGGGCTCAAATATTTAACAAATATATTTTAAATATTTAATTTTTATCAATGATATATTTTTAATTGTTATTCATTTTTTGTAAGTTTTGTTAGGTTTTTTATATTTTTATTTGATTCATATATTAATGAAATATTTATCAACAATTAAAGCCAAAATGCACAAATTAGTGCATATTTCTCTTCACTGTGAAATGGCTTGAATTGCACTCAGTGTTTTTCTAGTTAAATTATACACACAAATATTTGGGCTCAGATATTAAAAAATATATTTAATTTTTATTAATGATATATTTTTTAATGTTGTTGTTTTGTTTATTTAAATTAAGTTAAAATTTTATTAGATTTTTTTTATACATTTTTTTTTATTTGATTAATATTAATGACATATTTATTAACAATTAAAGCCAAAATGCATATTTAATTATTTATTTTATTGCACTTTGTGTATTCGTTCGTGTGCGTGTGTTTGTATGCAAAAATGAGTGCATATTTAATTTGATCTGAAACGTAACATTTCAGAAAACTTGTACAAAAAAGTTCAGTCAGGGAAATATGGTGATATCTATATGTTATATTTTTTTTTCTTGCATAAAAAGTTTATTGCATTATTTCTTGTGTTTATATGGCAGCTCTGGCGACTCGACGGCGCGCATATGGAACCTGAATGAGAACAGCAACAGCGGCTCGACTCAGCTGGTCCTGCGGCACTGCATCCGAGAGGGAGGACAGGACGTTCCCAGCAACAAGGACGTCACCTCGTTAGACTGGAACGTGAGTGTGCTCTTAATTATTCAGAACAGCGGCGCTCAATCCTGGGCCGTAGGATGCTTAAAATGAGATAAAATTAGCTTTTAAATCAGATGAAATGGCTATAAATCAAGATTAAACTGTTGTAACTTATTTTAATTAATCCCTCAACAATTGTCAAGATCTGGGATTCTCAAAGTCTTGGTAAATGTGGACATGGACATATAATTGATATAAATGTGTTATTTATAAATAAGGAAATATCAGTTGAATTCATTAAATTATAACCACTTTAATTGATTACATGTAGTAATAACAATAATAGGTCACTATCTTTTTTTATCAAATGTGACCCTGGACCACAAAACCAGTCATAAGGTTAAATTTTCAGTTTTTACAAAACTGAGATGTATACATCATATGAAAGCTCAATAAATAAGCTTTCTATTGATGTATAGTTTGTTAGGATAGGACAATATTTGGCCGAGATACATCTATTTGAAAATCTGGAATCTGAGGGTGCAAAAAAATCTAAATACTGAGAAAATCACCTTTAAAGTTGTCCAAATTAAGTTCTTAATGCATATTACTTTTCAAAAATTACATTTTGATAGGTTTACAGTAGGAATTTTACAAAAAATCTTCATGGAACATGATCTTTACTTAATTTCCTAATGATTTTTTACATAAAAGAAAAATCAATAATTTTGACCCATGCTATGTATTTTTGGTTATTGCTACAAATATACCCCAGTGACTTAAGACTGGTTTTGTGCTCCAGGGTCACAAATGAGGGAATTAAACATTAACAGTGTAATACATTTAAAAAAAAAATCGAATTAAAAATAAACGATTTATCTTTTTTTTCGAACAAAGTTAAAAAAGCTTTCTTGAACTGGAAGAATAATGGAAATTAATAACACATAAATAAGTCATGGAAATTTTACAGTAAATATACTTTGTTTCTAGTTTTGTCAAGCCTTAAAATATTTACCGTAAAAAAAGAAAAAACAAAAAAATTAATAGTAGGTGAAAATGATTGCCTATGAAACTAAATGTTTTTTCCCCCCCATAATTTCTATATTTCTAAAATAAAATATGTGACCCTGGACCACAAAACCAGTCTTAAGTCGCTGGGGTACATTTGTAGCAATAGGCAAAAATACATGGAATGGGTCAAAATTATTGATTTTTCTTTTATGTCAAAAATCATTAGGAAATTAAATAAAGATCATGTTACATTAAGATTTTTTGTAAAATTCCTACTGTAAACCTATCAAAATGTAATTTTTGATTAGTAATATGCATTGTTAAGAAGTTAATTTGGACAACTTTAAAGGTGATTTTCTCAGTATTTTGATTTTTTGTATCCTCAGATTTCAGATTTTCAAATATTTGTATCTCGGCCAAATATTGTCCTATCCTAACAAACCATACATCAATAGAAAGCTTATTTATTGAGCTTTCATATGATGTATATATCTCAGTTTTGTCAAATTTAACCTTATGACTGGTTTTGTGGTCCAGGGTCACATATTTTCTATGACATGAAACCATAAATAAAGGCAAAAAACCATGCATTATGTTGCTCCTAAAAAGCAGATTTATTTTATATCACTTAGTTCGTCATTTATAGTCTCATTTGGCTACTGCAAATTAATATTGTATTATCGACTAGTGCTTGTTTGGCTTATTTTCACTTCACAGTTCATTATGTTCCTCAAAATGTCTCTTTTTTTTGTCTGTAGAGTGAAGGCACTCTATTAGCAACCGGATCGTATGACGGGTTTGCAAGAATATGGACAAAAGATGGTACGTCGAGTCATTTGTCTTACACTGAGGACTAATCAGACTCATTGAGTGTCTTATTTGAACCAGTCTGTGTTGATGTTGATCAGGTAATCTCAGCAGCACACTGGGACAGCATAAAGGACCCATATTTGCACTCAAGTGGAACAAGAAAGGCAACAGCATTCTGAGCGCTGGAGTGGATAAGGTCAGTATCTGTCCTGTTATTATGATTTTCACGTGTGTGCATTTGCCAGACGCTTTTATCCAAAGATGTTCACATTGCATTCATGTTGTATATTTGATCAGTTCTTGCATTCTTCGTTTATTTGTGTGCAGACGACAATCATTTGGGACGCTTATACAGGTGAAGCCAAGCAGCAGTTCCCCTTTCATTCTGGTGAGTTTGCAACCCACAGGAGCTCAGAGATCAAACTCTGCGTTCATAATTAAAGTATTCGTCAGATTTTACATTTGTTTTCAAATTTATAAAGCCATATGTGTAGGGTGTGTGAAATCCAGTCCTATTTGTTTATTTATTTTTCCTAGATTTCCTAGATTTTTTTTTTTTTTAATTAATTTTTTTGGTTTTTGATTTTCTGGATTCCTTGTTTAAATTTATTTATTTTTCCAAATTTTATTATCTTTTTCAAATTCAGATTTTTCTGGATTCGATTTTAATGGTTAAATTAAATTGTAGTTATTAAAAACCCCATGTCTATTTTAAAATTTATAAAGTAAATGAAAAATGAAATCCAGTCCTATTTTATTTTATATTTCTTTTTTTGTTTTTGTTTTTTTTACAAATTCAAATTAAAAAAAAAAGTCTAATTTAATTTTTTTTTCCCACAAAATTATTTTTTTTTGTGTGTGTGGTTTTTCTGTATTCCATTTTAATGGTTAAATTAAGTTTTAGTAATTAAAAACCATGTCTAATTTCAAATTTATAAAGCCATATGTAGGGTCTATGAGATCTAGTCCTATTTATTTATTTATTTATTTATTTATCCTAGATTCCATTTTTTTCAAAAAAAAAATTTTCTGGATTCATTTTTTTTTCTGGATTCTATTTTATTTCTCTTTTTTTTTTCGAATTCCACTTTTTCTGAATTCCATTTTAAATGGTTAAATAAATTTTTTGTTATTAAAAACCATGTCTATTTTAAAATGTATAAAGTAAATGAAAAATGAAATCCAGTCCTATTTTATTTTATATTTCTTTTTTGTTTTTGTTTTTTTTACAAATTCAAATAAAAAAAATGTCTAATTTAATTTTTTTTCCACAATTTTTTTTTTTTTTTTGTGTGTGTGGTTTTTCTGTATTCCATTTTAATAGTTAAATTAAGTTTTAGTAATTAAACCATGTCTAATTTCAAAGCCATATGTAGGGTCTATGAGATCTAGTCCTATTTATTTATTTATTTATTTATCCTAGATTCCATTTTTTTCTAAAAAAAAAAAAAAAAAAAAAATTCTGGATTCATTTTTTTTTTTCTGGATTCTATTTTATTTCTCTTTTTCGAATTCCATTTTAAATGGTTAAATAAAATTTTAGTTATTAAAAACCATATATAATATCAATTTTAAAAGCTTATAAAACCATATGTAGGGTCTATGAAATCTAGTCATATTTATATATTTATCTATTTATTTTTCCTAGATTCCTTTTTTTTTTTTTTTTTTCAAAAATATTTTTTTTGTTTGTTTGTTACTTTTCTGGATTAATTTTATTTTTCTTGTTTTCCAAATTAATTTTTTTTATATATATAAAAAAAATTACAACATTAACAATTTGTGTGAATTTTTTTGTCTTATAAATAATGTTTAATAGTACTAATAGAACAATTACTTTGAGAAGTACTGCTGTACATTAGCATTTGAGCTAAATGGAACTTTTATTTTGGTGGGTTGCAGTGAAGGTCTTAGAGTTTGTGTTTATCTGACGATATTTTAATCAGATGAGATGTATTGATGGATGTTTATTGACTCTAACAGCTCCGGCGCTGGACGTGGACTGGCAGAATAACACCACCTTCGCCTCCTGCAGCACTGACATGTGCATCCATGTGTGCCGCCTAGGTAGTGAGCGTCCTCTAAAGACCTTCCAAGGGCACACGGTGAGCAGCTCAAACCAAACTAACACACACTCAGAGTTTACTGTTCTTGAACATAGGGGTGTGCGATATGACGATTTTTGACCGTGGACGATTAAAATGTCTCCACGATCTGCTTTTGAATAAATATCGTAGTATCGTGCTACAGTGTGCCTCCGTCTTAATATACTGTACATTCACTCACGGGACACTGCACTTATTCATATTCACCATCACAAAAGTACATTATTTGAATGTGCTTCAAAGTCTTGCCGGTAAAATAACGCCATTTGGTCCGCGCGCTGTTCTGGCATGCGCTTCATGAGCGCGTAAACCTGAAGCACGTGCGCCTAAAAGCCTGTCAAACAGCACCTGATTACTAAACTGAGCTATCTTTGGCGTTTAATTTGCTTATACTGTCAAAAACACGCAAGGATTACATATAAACACAGTCGGTTGTCTAAAGTGAAAGTAAACAGTTAAGAGAAAAACGGATGCGCGTCTGTATAGATGCGTGCAGCTCTGCGACAGAGCTAAACATGCTGTCGATTGTCATTAAAGGGACAGTACACCCAAAAATGTTGTCACTCACATGTCCTAAATCTCTATTATTATTTTTTTTTCTTGTGCTTAACACAAAAGAAGATATTTTGAAGAATGTGGGTAACAGTAGCTGGTCCCCACTGACTTAAAATAAATAAATAAAATATATGGAAGTAACTGGGGACCCAGCAACTGTTTGGTTACCCACATTATTCAAAATAAGTTTTATGTTCAGCATGTTTTATGCTTAAAAAAATGCAAGAGTGAGTAAATGATGACAGAATTGTCATTTTTGGGTGATGATACACTAATAAAACAAAACACAAAGGAAAATCACTCACTGCTCTTGACTGAAGAACTTCAATACAGTTGCTTTAAATGTTGCTTCTATGTATAATTTATGTATATAATGTATATAGTGTTTTATTTTTATATTTGTTAATTAAATTTCTTGAATGCTACTGATAAATACATGGACTGTACCTGAAAATTAAAGCACTGTTTGTTTTATTTGTATAGTATGTGTATTTGTAACATGTAGCTTATCTTTGTTCTTATTTTTTAAAAACAAATAAAATAATGACAAAGATTTTTTGTCTTCGCCCACTTTGGCTTAAATATCTGCCATTCTTTTTATTTTATATTTTGTTACCTTGTAAGGTTTTGGTTTTAAAATAGAAAAATTAATTTGGCTGTACTACTCAGACAACTTGTAAAAAAGTAAAAAACCAACATGACAAAGAATCGTGATAAAATCGTGAATCGTGATATTTCTTGAAAAAATCGTGATATGATATTTTTACCATATCGCCCACCCCTACTTGAACAGCATATAAACTTGTTTGCTTGTTTGTTTGCAGAATGAAGTGAACGCCATTAAATGGGACCCGTCGGGAATGCTGCTTGCTTCCTGTTCAGATGACATGACGTTAAAGGTTGGAATTACATATTTTTAACATTTTTAATTGCAATGCATCTCTAATTGGTAAAGTGGTTTTCTACTAAATGCATAATGAAATGTGTATTAAATGTGATCTAATTGTTTCTCTCATGGCAGATCTGGAGTATGAAGCAAGATTTATGCGTTCACAATCTTCAAGCACACAATAAAGAGATTTATACTATCAAATGGAGCCCAACAGGCACTGGAAGCAATAATCCCAATGCTAACATCCTGCTAGCCAGGTAACGCCCGTGAGCTAATACAGCAGTGCTAACGGCTAATGTTAGCTAATAATTAGATTTACAAAAAAAAAAAATAATAATAATAATAATAATTAATACAAACATTTGATTAAATATATTAAATGAGATTCAAATAAATGAACAAAATTCAAATGAATAAAATTTGAAAAATACAAAATCATTAAATCAGATTTTAAATAAATGTAAAAAAAAAAAAAAAAAAAAAACTAAAATAAAGTAAGTGAATATAGAGAAAAGAACAGATTAAAATAAATAAATAAAACATTAAGTATATGAAATTAGAATTAAAAAAAGGTTAAATTAAAATAATAATAATAATAGAGTAAAATAAATGAAAACAGATTAGGTTAAATTGATTAGATTAGATTAAAATAATTGAAAGAAATTCGATTAAAATGAGTAAATACAAAACTAGGTTGAATATATTAAATTAGATAAATTTAAAAATTATTAAAATAAATGATAAATTAGATAAAATACATTTTCTAATTATTTAAAAAAGAAAAATAAAGTTAATAAAATTAGAAAAATACAAAATGATTAATAAATGTTAAAAAACAAAAAATAAAGAACAGATTAAAATAAATAAAACATTAAATATATTAAATTAGAAAACAATACAATAAAAATGGTTAAATTAATGAAAAAGCAACAAATAAACATTTGATTAAAATAAATAAACAGATTTGGTTAAATTAGGTTAAAATTATATTTTAAAATAATTGAAAGAAATCAGATTAAAATAAGTAAATGAAAAGAATTTAAAATCTTAAAAGTAAACAATACAAAATTGGATAAAAAATAAATGTAAAAAGGATTAAAATAAATGATGAATTATATTAAAATACATTTTAAAATCATTTACATGTAAAAAATTAAGATGAATAAAATTAGAAAAATACAAAATCGTTAAATTAGATTATTAATAAATGTTAAAAAATATTTTTAAAAGTGAATAAAACTGAAAAATTAAGAACGGGTAAAAAAAAAAAAAACATATGAAATTAGAATACAATACAATAAAAATGGTTAAATTAATGAAAAAGCAACAAATAAACATTTGATTAAAATAAATAAACAGATTTGGTTAAATTAGGTTAAAATTATATTTTAAAATAATTGAAAAATCAGATTAAAATAAGTACATTTTAAAAAAAGTTGGAAAATAATAATTTCAGGTAAACAATTTGATTAAAACAAGTAAATACAAAATTAGATAAATTAAAAGGATTAAAATAAATGAAAATTAGATAATACATTTTCAAATTATTTAAATGAATAAAATTTGAAAAATGCAAAATTGTCAAGTTAGATTTTTAATGTTAAAAATATTAAAATAAAGTGAATAAAACAGAAACAATAAAGAAAAAAACATGAACTTTAAATTAATAAAAACAATTTTTTAATAAATGTTAAAAAATATTAAAATAAAGTGAATAAAACAAAAAACGATAAAGAACAGATTAAAATAAAAAAACATTAAATATATTCAATTAAAATGCAATACCATAAAAATGGTTAAATTAATAAAAAAATAAACATTACATTAAAATAATATTTTAAAATAATTGAAAGTAATCAGATTAAAATAAGTAAATAAAAAATGTAATTGCAGAATTAGATTAAATATATTAAATGAGATCAAAATAAATTTAAAAAGGATTAAAGTAAATGATAAATGAGATAAAATACATTTTAAAATTATTTAAATAAAAACCACATTATTGTAATAAAAAATACAGTACTATAGTAAGTAGAAAACATCTATAATAAAAAAAATAAAAAAATAATTTAATAAATAAAATTTAAATGTTTTCCAAATAATACTTTAGCCATATTTATGATTTTTTTTTTTTTTTTTTTTTTTTTTTCAGACAAGAAAATTTGATGCCTTTTAGATTTGTTAACCTAATGATGCACCACTGCTTTGTCTTCCTCAGTGCCTCTTTTGACTCGACGGTGCGATTATGGGACGTGGAGCGGGGCGTTTGCATCCACACGCTCACCAAACACCAGGAGCCCGTCTACAGCGTGGCCTTCAGTCCAGACGGGAAGTTCCTGGCCAGCGGCTCCTTTGACAAATGCGTTCACATCTGGGACACTCTGGTCAGTAGAGCAGCGATAGCACTCCTTCACACTCTTCCTCCTGCTCTTCTGATGAAGGTGATGTTATACTGACATACTGATGTTGTCTTCAGAGCGGTGCGTTGGTGAAGAGCTACAGAGGAACAGGAGGAATATTTGAGGTTTGCTGGAACAGTGTTGGAGATAAAGTAGGAGCGAGTGCGTCTGATGGATCGGTACGTTCATCTTCCTAATAAGACTTTGACTGAGACTTTGTTTTTAATTTTTTTTTATTTTCAAAGTTATTAAATGTTCAGTAGATTAAAATAAATTGTGTAAATGCACGAGAATATATTATGAAAAATTAAATTCAGTTTCTGTTTTTGTCTAAAATCAGTTGTATTATTTAGTTCAGTTGTGTTATTATTTTAAATAAGTTTTATTTTTGTTATTTCAGTGTTAAATTGTAGTATACTTTTTTAGTAATTGTCACTTTTATTTTATTTTTATGTAATTTTTTTTAGGTTTAATTTATTTGTATTTCTCATTTTTTTTTTTTTAATTATATATATATTGTTATGCTGTTGGTTTTTATTTTATTTTTTTGGTTTATTTTTATTTGTTTTTTGGGTTTTTGTTTTTAGTTACAAAAAATTTGTAATTGTTATGTTTTTTTGTTTTTTTTTTAGGTTTAATTTATTTTTTCACTTTTTGTTTTTGGTATATTTTTTTTCAGTAATTGTCATGCTGTTGTCATTTTTATTTGTTTATTTTATTTTGTAAGTTTAGTTTGTCTAATTTCACTTTGTTTTTAGTATAATTTTTAGTAATTGTGCTGTTGTCTTTTTTAATCCAAATTTTAAGTTTAATTTAATTTGTATTTCATTTTTAGTTTTTAGTTTAGCTTTGTTTTCAATTCATAATTGTAGTGCTTCAACTTATTTTATTTTAATTTATTTAGCATTTATGTAGCATTTAAAATTTATTTTTTTTATTTTTTTATTTTTTTTATATTATATAACTGTAATTTCTTTTTGTATTTTAGGTTTAGTTTTTTTTTTTTTGTTTTTTTTTTTTCCAGGTAGTAATTTTTGTTTATGTTCTTTTAGTTTATTTTAGGTTCTTTAAAATAAAGGTGACTTGATTTAGATTTAACTTATTTTTTATTTCACTTTTAGTTTAAATTTAGTTAGCATTTATTTCCATGTAGTAATTGTAGTGCTTCAACTTATTTTATTTTCATTTATTTAGCATTTATCTAGCATTTCTATTTATTTATTTTTTTTACTGTAATTTCTTTTTGTATTTTAGGTTTATTTATTATTTTTTTTATTTTATTTTTTTCAGGTAGTAATTTTTGTTTATGTACTTTTAGTTTATTTTAGGTTCTTTAAAATAAAGGTGACTTGATTTAGATTTAACTTATTTTTTATTTCACTTTTAGTTTAAATTTAGTTAGCATTTATTTCCATGTAGTAATTGTAGTGCTTCAACTTATTTTATTTTCATTTATTTAGCATTTATCTAGCATTTCTATTTATTTATTTTTTTACTGTAATTTCTTTTTGTATTTTAGGTTTATTTATTTATTTTTTTATTTTTTTTTTTTCAGGTAGTAATTTTTGTTTATGTACTTTTAGTTTATTTTAGGTTCTTTAAAATAAAGGTGACTTGATTTAGATTTAACTTATTTTTTATTTCACTTTTAGTTTAAATTTAGTTAGCATTTATTTCCATGTAGTAATTGTAGTGCTTCAACTTTTCGGAAGATTTAGAAATGCTGCATTGGCAAACTAAATAAAATCAATTCATAATAATCAATTAATAATTAAGCCGTAATCAAATTAATACAACATATTTAGTTTTTTTTTTTATTATCTAATATTAAGATTTATTTAGGTTATTTGTTTATTATGTTGTTTTCTTTTACTTAGTTTTATTTCAGTTTAAGTTTTTATTTATTTTCCAGTAATTAAAAAAACTTCATACAAAACAATTACTTCAGTTAAAATCAGATTTGAATTGATTAAATTAAATTTAAGTAAACAAATACAAAAAATTAATAAATAAGATTAAAATAAGTAAATACAAAATTAGATTAAATTTTAAATTAGATTTAAAATAAATTTAAAAATGATTAAAATAAATTAGATTAACGTGTGTATAATGCACAATGAAAAACAATTTTAATTAGATTAAAATACATGTAAAAATTATTTAAACTAATAAAATTGCATTATTAAAATTTAAAGTAATAATAAAAATACATTCACTGTACAGTACTATAGTGAGTAGATATAAAGAATAAATAATAGTTTGATTTAACACACAAAATTTAAACACTCTCCATAAATTAGATTAAAATAAGTAGGTTAAGTAAATACAAAATAAGATTAAATATTAAATTAGATTAAAATAAATTTGATTAATGTGTGTGTATAATTCATAATGAAATTAGATTAAATAGAAAAACAATTATAATATACATTTACAAATTATTTAAACATAAAATTGCATTATTAAAATTTAAAATATTAATAAAAATACATTAACTGTACAGGACTATAGTGAGTAGATATAAAGGATATATAATAATGTAACTTAACATAAAATTAAAACTTTCTTCATAAATAATTAGATTAAAATAAGTTGCTTAAGTAAATACAAAATAAGATTAAATATCAATTTAGATTAAAATAAATTTAAAAATGATTAAAATAAAGCGTGAGTATAATGCATAATGAAGTTTGATTAAATAAACAGAAAAACAGGTTATGATTAGATAAATGCATTTTAAAATTATTTAAATTTATTCAAAATAACAATAATAATAATTTAAATATTTAATCTAATATTAATGTTCAATTGGGTTTTAATTGGATTTATTTATTTTAGTATATTTTAGTTTTAGTTTCTATTAATTTCCAGGTAGTAATTGTATTGCATTTTAACTTATTTTACTTGCTTTCTAATTTTCAGCTTTATTTCAGTTTCAACAGTTTTATTTCATGATAATAACCCTGTTTTATTTTCCCAGGTCTGTGTTCTTGATTTGCGGAAATAGCTGGCGTTGAATCCGGATGCGGGATTGTGCAGCTAAAGCCTGTAGCGCGTCTCAGCGGCTGCTGGTTGTGACTGAACTCGTTTCTTCAACGAATCCAAAAGTTGAAAACCAAATTAGAGGAAACGTCCACTAGAGATGGTCAGGAAGTGCTGTCGAGCAGCGCAGCGACGCGGTCGATGAAGTGGACGTCGGTCGGCGCACCAGCGGACGCAGAAGAGCTGGAGATGATTCAATTGAAAGGTTTTATCAGGTTTTGGGGGGCACTGATGTTCAATGGGTGCCAAAAGTGAAGTCTGACTGTCAAAAAACGATTTTTAACCACCTTTAATTCAAGACGAGGCTTCACGTGTGCTTTAGAGGTGAATGAAGACATCAGCTGCCAAGTACTTGGGAAATATTCAGATTTATTGATTCTCAGTTAGTAAATACACAGGTGTGAAACCTCCCACTGGATGTACATTTAATGAATGTAAAGATGTAAATGAGACCGGAAACTACGCAGATTTTATAAACTGTGTTTATATGTTTATAAACTAATCTTTTTCTAAAGTCTTTCATACTTTTTTTATGCTATGCTTTCTGATTTTGTGCACATCACGCCTGCTGGAAATCAATGAGGAAAGGTGCCTCATAATATCATAACAAGTGGGAAACGAGCGTTTTGGGTCGTGTTTGAGTTCTCAGCGTCACAGTCGAGTCCTGATCGGGTGTGATTTGATAAAACAAAGTAATAAAACCGCTCTCTTCCACACAAGTCAGATTTTTTTTTGTCTTTTTTTATCCCTTGGTTTCTTTGGTGTGGTTTTGCGCTGGGAAGCCACGCCCACCTCGAATCTCATTGGTTCAAAATCCTAATATGGAGCTACAAAGGTGACTTGTTGGCAAATATATTTATTGTGGACATAGATTATTAATGTTTTAAGGTTTTGTGCTGGGAAGCCATGCCCACCTCATTTAAATTTAACATTCATATTTCATTACTAAAACGTTGATATATGGAGCCACAAATTAAGAATTAAGAATTTGTCCACAAATAAAGAATTTGTTCCCTCGTTTTATTTAAATTGTTTTAATAAAGTCGTACATTTCGTGTTCATGATTCACTGAAACGTTGGAACAAAATCTTAATTTGTGGCCTCAAATCAATTAAAACAAAAACTAATTTTTTTTTTCATTTGTGGATACGATTTACAAAAATGTTCCTAGTAATATTTTTATTAAAATGAGAAAATTTTTCTATGACAATTCTTTGTCACGGTTAACTAAAACGGAGCAACAAACTCTAAATCCATTGCCAGTAATTAGTTAAAACGGAGGAAGGAAACTGTACAAACTATGAATTTGTTCCCTCGTTTTAGTTTATAAAATTTATTACATGTATTACGTGAACAAATTAGTACGCCGTGGCTATAATTTACTATTAAAACGGGGAAAGGAAATTATACGAATTATGAATTTGTTCCCTTGTTTTCAAATTCTTAATTCGTGGCTGTGATTTAATTAAAATGTTGGACTTAAGTGTCAACAGATTTCAACAAAATTCACAAATTCAACTTACTACGAAGTTTTGTGGCTACGATTTACTTAAACGATGGAAGAAATTAAAAATTCATTGTCGCAATTTAATTAAAACAACGGAAGATGCACTGTAATAAACAATTTGTTGAGTCAACTTAAAACAATTTGTTACCTGGCCTTCAAATTTTAAGTTCAGTCAACTCAAAGTTTAGTCTACTTAAAATGCTAAATTGTACTAGTTCATTCAACTTAATATTTTAAGGCAGCTGGGTAACTTGCCCAGCTTTTAAGTTTAACCAACCAAATTTTTAAGTCAACTCCAATATCTTAAGTTGTCAGTAGGTACAACTTAACATTTCAAGTTGACTAAACATTTGAGTAGACTGAACTTAAAATTTTAAGGTAGCAGGATACATTATTTTAAGTTGACTCAATAAATAGTGTTTTTGTTTCGATTTTTCATGGTTAAATGAACTAAAACATGGAATCGAATTCTAAATTTGTGGCCACAAGTGTATTAAAGGGAACAAATTCTTAATTTGTGGCTGTGATTTAATTAAAATGTTGGAAAAAAGTGTCAACAAATTCACAAATTTCAACAAATTCACAGCCTCAATTTACCTAAAATTAGGAATTTAATAAGTATGACGATTTGTGGCCATAATTTACTAAAATGAGAGAACTATTCGTGGCTGCGAATTAAAATGAGAGAATAAATCATGTGGCCATGATTTACTAAAACAACGGAAGAAATTCTATTAAAATAATTTAATTAAAGCAACGGAAGGTATTTTAACGTTTCATGGCTACAATTAACTAAAACGAGGGATTGAATTCTAAATTCATAGCCACAAATTATTTCAAATAAGGGAACAAATTTTTTATTTGTGGCCATGATTTACAAAAACGAGGGAACAAACTCTAAATTCATGGCCATTATTTAGTTAAAACGAGGGAAGGAAATTGTACAAATTATTAATTTGTTTCCTTGTTTTAGTAAAGAAAAAATTTATTACATTTAATAAATGAAGAAATTACTATATCGTGGCTATAATTTACTATTAAAATGAGATGAGTTCTTAATTTATTGGAGCAGTTTTGTTAAAACGAGGGGTTAAATTAGTATTACGTGGCCATAATTTACTAAAACGAAGGAACAAATTCTTAATTCGTGGCTACGATTTAATTAAAATGTTGGACTAAAGTGTTAACAAATTTCGACAAAATTCACAGCCACAATTTAATTAAAACATGGGAGTCAATTACTACGACGTTTTGTGGCTACGATTTACTAAAACGAAGAAATTAAAAATTAATTGTCGCAATTTAATAAAAACAAATGCACTGAAGATGCACTGTAAAAAAACAATTTGTTGAGTCAACTTAAAATTATTTGTTACCTGACTGCTTTAAAATTTTACATTCAATCAACTCAAAAAAAGTTAACTTGAAATGTTAAGTTAATTAAGCTTTTAAGTTTAACAAACCAAACTTGTTAAGTCAACTCAAATATCTAAGTTGTCACTAGGTACAACTTAACATTTCAAGTTGACTAAACTTATTTGATTTGACTGAACTTAATTTGAAGGCAGCAGGGTAACAAATTATTTTAAGTCGACTCAACAAATTGTCTTGTTTTTTACAGTGTATTTGTACAACATTTCATGGTTAAAATGAACTAAAAACATGGGATCCAATTCTAAATTCATAGCCACAAATTATTTCAAATAAGGGAACGAATTCTACATTTATTTGGCTGCAATTTAAACCCGATATCATGCCAATTGGTACATATTTTACGAGGTGGCTAATTCATAAGATTTTTTACCAAATGGAAAGTATTTGACGAGTTCCCCAAATCGTACGAATTCCATTTGACAATGGAACCAAAACCAATTCTAATGGGGAATTTATTTTAAATGCGTGGAAAGCCCTTTGTGTCATGATATTGGCACATTAAGAGATCTGCGGTCAGTTTCGTGGACAAAACTGAATCTCTGTCTCACGTTCGGAGGCTCAAATAAATCACTCTTTTTTTTTTTAAATCACAAACAGTTGTGTTTGATTTGTTCATTCTGCATGTGAAAGTTGAAGTTTGGAATTATTCGATTTTTTTTTATGTTTTAATGTCTTTTGCTCACCAAGGCTGCATTTATTTGATTAAAAACACTATAGAATTGTGAAATATTATTACAATTTAAAACAGCTGTTTTCCATGTGAATATCTGTTACAATGTCATTTATTTCTGTGATCAAAGCTGAATTTTCAGCATCATTAATGATCCATTACTGTCAAATGATCTTTCAGAAATCATAATATGCTGATTTTGCTGCTCAAGAAACACTTCTGATTAATATCAGTGTAGAAAACAGTTGTTCTACCCAATATTTTTGTGGAAACAGTCATGCATTTATTTTGTCAGGATTCACAGATAAATAGAAAGTTCAAAAGAACAGCATTTATTTGAAATAGAAACATTTTGTAGCATTTTAAATATCTTTACTGCTACCTTTGTATTATTTTATATTTTTATTATTATTTATTTTATTATTAATTTACGATGCATCACACAAATAAATTACATTTTAAAATATGATTACATAGAAAACTCTTATTTTAAATTGTAATATTTTACAATTTTACTCTACTTTTGCACTGCAAAAAATGCTTTTCTTACTTAGATTTTAAGTCTGGTTTAGCCAAAATATCTAAAAATTCTTAAATCAAGATGGATTTTCTAGTCTAATAAAAATGGTCTTGTTTTCAGAAAAAAACTACTCAAAATTAAGTGTGTTTTTGCTTGAAGCAAGCTAAATAACCTGCCAATGGGGTAAGAAAAATAATCTTGTTTTCTGTTTGAAATAAGATTATTTTGCTTGCTCTAAACAAAAACTCTCTTAATTTTGACTTGCTTTTTTTCTGAAAACAAGAAAATAATTTTTACTTGTCTAGAAAACCCTTCTTGATTTAAGAACTTTTAGATATTTCGGCTGGAAATGAGACAAAAAATCTATATATATATATATATAAAAAAAAAACACTACCTTTTTTTGTAGTGTGATCATATAAATGCAGCCTTGATGAGCAGAAGAGACTCAATAAAAATCTTAAATATTCCCAAATTTAGTTTTGAAAGTGGTAAATTATTAATTTTGGTCTCTAAATAATGAATGTGTCAAACTACCAATGCATTCAAAAAAAATGACACTTCTTTAATGACAGCATAAAATGTAGTGTTTAATACGTATAATTTAATAAAAGTACAAAACGAGCAAAACAATAGCTATTTCTACACAATCTTTTGAGTTTTTTTTACAGTCTAATCCTTTGGTGAAAGACATTTCTATTTGCAGTTTTAATACTCAAAGACTCAAATCAGTTTTGTACTGAATTACGTGGCGTTTCAGAAGTGATCTTTCAGAGGTTGATTCGCAGGAGTTGGTTGAACAAATGCATGAAGAGTTGTTTTTTCTTTGTGAATCAGAAGTTGTAGAGTATAAGAGTGTTTTTGAGGCCGGCGGGACGTTCAGCCTGTAGAAATCTCCAATGACGCTCCGTTTGGCTTCATGTCCTCAAACTCTCGCTGTTCACTGGATATGTGGATTTCTACTGTACTAGACTCTGAATCTAAGAGACGAGATAGAGAAGACTAGTTAATTTCATCCCTGATGTTGAATTTTTAATGCCTCTTAGTGGTTTTGCTTTATTACATTGGCTAAATAGGAAAATCCAATGCAAACAGATGGAAAAACACTGGTTGGTTTGGTGTTTTGTCAAAATACACTATAAAAACCTTGTTCTTAATGAGTATTTATATCTTATTTTCCAATTAAAAATCTCTAAATTACATTTACTTGAGAAGCAACACTGCATTAGATATCAAGAGTTGTTTTCTTAGATTATCTCTTGAATATGACTGTATTTTAGCAGATATTTTACATTTTAATGTGTAAACATGTTTATAACAAGTGACAAAATATGCTTGTATACAAGATAATCCATAAAAAATGTGTTATGAAGTAAGTTTATAATTTTATGTATGTTTAGATATTTTTAATTGGAAACCGATCATAAAATACAGATACTGTTGAGTTTATAACCTGTGACGTCAAGAACAAAAAAGAAGATGGGAGGTAAGTCTATTTTTTTTATCCTAACTGTATATGATTATGGTTAATATGTTTTATTACTTGCATTTAACATTGTTTCTTCCTGTAGATTGAAACCCAAACATAACAAATTTGAGATTCACCAGCTGAGAACCACTGATATATGAAAAATTGATTATCAGAGCAGCTTTTATTAAGATTTGTCAGTTTATTTAAAAGAAGTCTCTTCTGCTCACCAACGCTGCATTTATTTGATTAAAAATGCTGTAAAAATTTGAAATATTATTACAATCTGAAATAGCCGTTTTCTATGTGAATATATGTTAAAATGTAATTTATTTCTGTGATCAAAGCTGAATTTTCAGCATCACTCAAGAAACATTTCTGATTATTATCAATGTTGAAAACAGCTGCACAATATATTTGTGAAAACCGTCATACAATTAAAATGCACAAAGTAAAAAAAACACTGAAAATCAGACCAACACACTAGGAGGAGTACTAAAAAGTAGGTTTTTAAAGAAAATCAAAATGGCAAACAAAATTTCGCCTATTAATGGCATAATTGGTATCAATTTTCTCTGCATGACAATACGCCAATGCATTCATAAAATATATTTTACTACACAATTCCAAATGGTTGAAGCTCAAAATGGCTGACATGAGAAAATTGCATGTTGTTTTGAGAATTCTATAAAGATTTGACTAATCACCTTGAGTTCCACAGATTGAAGAATCAGAGGAAAATATTTCTTCTAAACATTACGGTTTAAAAGTTATGATTGCAACTTTGAGCTGTTGGTGGAGCTAGAGAGTTTAAGTTAGAGAAATTTGGAGTGGATAATGTTGAGATTGTCCTCTATATGTGTGCCAAATTTCACAACTTTTCCACGAAAGCTTCAATGGGCGGCCATAGACTCAAAATACAATAAATGTATTTACATAAAAAACAGTTTGAAATTATATTTCACAATTTTTACAGCAGTTTTTGTGTGCTCTTAGTTGAATTCATCTGCGTGTTTTTTGAGAATTCAAGAAAGATGTCTAATCAACTTTATGAATCAGAGGGAAAAAATTTACTTACTAAACTTTACGGTTTAAAAGTTATGAGTGCAACTATGAGCTGTTGGTTTAGAGACTCCAAATTTGGTGTGGATAATGTTGAGACTGTCCTCTGTCTGTGTGCCAAATTTAACAACTTTTCAGCAAACGTTTCTATGGGTGACTTGGACTCAAATGTATTTACATAGAAAATAGTTATTTAAAAATAAAGGTGTGCTCTTCGTCAAATTCGTCTGCACGTTATTCAAGAACGGTTTGACTAGTCAACTTGAATTCCATAACTTTTTGCCAGCATGGTCTGAAGATGATCTGAGACAATTTTGGTGAAAATCAGACAAGTTCAAAAAAGTATGTTTTTCATAAAATTTAAAATGGCAAAAAATCTTGAAAAATGGAACTTCTAAACTTTACAGTTTAAAAGTTATGAGTGCAAATTTGAGCTGTTAGTGGCTCTACAGAGTTTGAGTTAGAGACTCCAAATTTGGTGTGGATAATGTTGAGACTGTCCTCTATCCGTGTGCACAACTTTTCAGCAAACGCTTCTATGGGCGGCCATACACTTAATATGTATTTACATAGAAATTACTTATTTAAAAATAAAGATACTGCAAAATTTTACAGTAATTTGGCGTGCTCTTTATCAAATTTATCTGCACGTTATTCAAGAACAGTTTGACTAATCAACTTGAATTTCATAACTTTCTGAAGACGATCTGAGACAATTTTGGTGAAAATCAGACAACCAAATGGTTGAAGCTCAAAATGGCTGACATGAGAAAATTGGATGTTGTTTGACTCGGTATGGTGCAATGAATCTAAAGAGACAGTTTTTTTCATATCTCCCAACCACTAGGTGGCACTGTGCCGAAACTTTGCAGGTATCCTCAGATCATGGTTATTATAAATCACACCAAGTTTGGTTTGAATACACTAAATCGTTGCAGAGATATAGCCTCACGTCCTCTTTGGCATGCTCTTCGTCAAATTCGTTGGCACGTTATTCAAGAACGGTTTGACTGATCAACTTAAATTCTATAACTTTTTGCCAGCATGGTCTAAAGATGATCTGAGCCAATTTTTATGAAAATCTGTCTAGGACAAGTTCGAATTTGAATTTAAAATCACAAGAAATCTTGCGAAAAAAGGGACATTTTTTTGTATGATTTAGAATTGTAAGAAGTTTAAATTTATGTATTTACATAGAAATTAGTTATTTAAAAATAAAGATATTGCAAAATGTTACAGTAATTTGGCGTGCTCTTCATCAAATTTATCTGCACGTTATTCAAAAACAGTTTGACTAATCAACTTGAATTTCATAACGTTCTGAAGACGATCTGAGACAATTTTGGGGAAAATCAGATAAACCGTCTAGGATGAGTTTGAAAAAGTAAAAAAAAATTACTTCTGAACTTTACGGTTTAAAAGTTATTAATGCAACTTTGAGCTGTTGGTGGTGCTAGAGAGTTTGAGTTAGAGACTCCAAATTTGGTGTGGATAATGTTGAGACTGTCCTCTATCTGTGTGCCAAATTTCACAGCTTTTCAGCCAACGCTTCTATAAGCGGCTATAGACTCAAAATGTATTTACATATAAATTAGTTATTTAAAAATAAAGATATTTTAAAAAATAACAGTAATTTTGGTGTGCTTTTCGTCTTTGACTAGTGAACTTTGAGCTGTTGGTGGCGCTAGAGAGTTTGAGTTAGAGACTCCAAATTTGGTGTGGATAATGTTGAGACTGTCCTCTATCTCTGTGCCAAATTTCACAACTACTGCTTATTCTAAGAGGAAGAAACCTAACGGACACAATGAATATATTGACATGGAAAACTTATCCAGTATTTTCGATCAAATAAATGCAGCCTAGTGAAGCAGAAGAGACTTTTGAAAAATATTGGTAGTTTAAAGTCTGTTTATTTCTCACCATGCATACAAATACAGCTCAGGTCCCATTTGAACATGTATTTTATTTCATATTTTACAGATGTGGCGTTCAAACAGCAATCCGGGTCAACAGCCCGTATAGACGGGTGTGTGTCCGTTACCTTCAGACAGGACGCTGATGGCGTCAGAGTGCTGCTGCTGTCCGTTGGCGCTCAGGTTCTTCTTGATCTCCTGCACGTGGCTTTGGTAGAGCAGCGTGGATCCGGCGACGGGCGTGAATCCGCCCGCGACCACCAGCGACGTAGAGGCCGAATCCCAGGGCAGCTCGCGGCGTCTCTGCCGACTGAAGTCCACATGCAACCCAGTCCAGCCGTGAAACGCCAGCGTGTTGAGAAAACCCTGCATGGGGTTCAGGATTCCCTGAGAATAGAGATGCATCTCATCAATCTAGCTCAAGTAAGTAAACCCTATATGTGACCCTGGACCACAAAACCAGTCATAAGGTTAAATTTTACAAAACTGAGATATATACATCATATGAAAGCTCAATAAATAAGCTTTCTATTGATGTATGGTTTGTTAGGATAGGACAATATTTGGCCGAGATACAACTATTTGAAAATCTGGAATATAAGGGTGCAAAAAAATCTAAATACTGAGAAAATCACCTTTAAAGTTGTCCAAATTAAGTTCTTAGCAATGCATATTACTAATCAAAAATTACATTTTGATATATTTATAGTATGAATTTTACAAAAAATCTTCATGGAACATGATCTTTACTTAATTTCCTTATGATTTTTGGCATAAAAGGAAAATCAATAATTTTGACGCATGCAATGTATTTTTGGCTATTGCTACAAATATACCCCAGCGACTTAAGACTGGTTTTGTGGTCCAGGGTCGCATATGTGATGCAAACATAGACAGCAATACTCACCATGATGAACCACGTGATGAGCGCGGCGTTACGGACGTTCTTCAGATCGCTGGCTTTAACGTCGTCCTGCATCTCCAGATAAAACAGCAAACTCTCATTGATGAGGTTGGGCAGCCAGCTGATGAAGAACACAATTTTTCATTGATTAAATATTCATTCCTTTAAGGGAAACTTCTATGGCTTAATCTGTTATGAATCTTTACAGATAATTTACTCACCCCTCTATCATCCAAGATTTTCATGTCTGTCTTTCTTCAGTCATAAAGAAATTATGGATTTCTCTCCATACAGTGGACTTCTATGGTGCCCCGAGTTTGAACTTCCAAAATACAGTTTAAATGCAGCTTCAAAGGGCTTTAAACAACCCCAGCCAAGGAAGTAGGATCTTATCTAGTGTAACGACAGGTGATATTCCAAAAAAATACAATTTATATGCATTTTTAACTTCAAATGTTTGTCTTGTCTAGTTCAAGAGTTAGGGTCAAAAAACTCCCATCTCATTTTCTCCTCCAACTTAAATCGCCCTTACATCGCTCCAGAAGTACCGACCCAGTGTTTACAAAGGGAACGTGCAAAGATCATCAAAGCCTTTTACAAAAAAAGACAAAACGGCAATGTAGAATGATTTTTTGAAGTTTTAGAAGAAAATGAGATGGGAGCTTTTAACTGCATGAACGCAGAGCTAGACAAGATGAGCATTTGAGTTTAAAAAGTCTATAAATTGTAATTTCTTTTTAGAAAATAACTGATCGTTTCACTAGATCGTTTAGAGCTCTTTGAAGCTGCATTTAAACTGCATTTTGGAAGTTCAAACTCGGGGTTTGCCTCAAAAAACATACTTTCTTTTACGACTGAAGAAAGAAAGATGAACATCTTGGATGACAAGATCTATCATTTTTTGTTCTGGAACCTCTGAAGCTCTTAGACATATTTTGGATTTTTTTTTTTGCTGATTTTGGCATACCTGAATTTAGAACAGTGCCCTACTCACATACTTTGGAGTAACTTGATAAAAATGGTCTCATTTCACAGAAAATACCATAAATTTTAACACATGAGTGGAATAACTTGTTTTTTATTGTATTTTTTCAAGCAAACTTCCTTGACTATTACGCCGGAATGGAAGCGTAGTTCCTAATCTTATCGGCCTAGAAACTCGCAGCTTTGCATTTCCACTGGTCTTAGTACACGATATAACTACAGAAGAGTCAAGTTTTAAATACAACAAATATGGAAACTCGTTGGTCATTTTTGAACGTGATGCTACTGGTCTAATAGGATTCAATGATCTATGCTAAGCTACGCTAAAAGTGATATCGCCAGAACAGGAGAACGGCTGAATGCATTTCAAAACGGTAAAAATCAACTTCACTGTAAAAAACAACAACAAAAAAACAATTTTTTGGGTAAACTTAAAATAATTTGTTACCCTGCTGCCTTAAAATTTTTTAAGTTGAATAAATTCAAATATCTAAGTTGTCACTCAGTACAACTTAACATTTTAAGTTGACTGAACTTAAAATTATAGGGCAGCCAGATAACAAATTATTTTAAGTTGATTCAACAAATAGTTTTTTACAGTGTTATTAACTCGGGGGGAGTTGGAGAATGAGCCTATTTTAAAAAAAAAGCGGAGTGTTCCTTTAAATAAACTACATAAACACATTTTGGGGAATGCGAGCCTTCATTTGATATACGACTCATCTATGTTTGGCAAGATTGTGAATTCAGACCTTATTATCTTACGTTTTGTAAAATAAATGCTAAAATCATTCATGTATTCTGAATGGTTAGATTGTAAGCTTTCAAAAGATACTATATATGTCTATATTTGTGCTCCAACACGTGCATATTAAAAAACGCAATGATGCAATTCCTATACCGGTACCGATATTACGAGTTTGAGGGGTTAAGTCTTACCAAATGACGAACACCAGCATGATCTTAAAGAAGCGGATTTTGATCTCAGATCCGAGTCGCCTCTCGTTCTCGGTGTAGATTCCCTGCTGACCCTTCAGCAGCGACGTCACTGCATTAAAACAAAGACAAACATGAGACTATCTGAGAAAGTCAAATCTGGAGTGGTGTGTGAATTGAATAAGTCTAATATTTGCTTGAAAAGAAACTTTACTCAGAAATTCCTAGTAAAATGAGCTGAAAATGGTCGTCCAAGATGTAGATGTTTCTTTATTAGATTTGGTGAAGCGTGTCATTCCGTCATGGTCTCACAAATGGATCCTTTGTAGTGAATGGGTGCCGTCAGAATGAGAGTCCAAACAGCTGATAAAAACACCACAAGTAATCCACACCACTCCAGTCCATCAGTTAACATCTCGAGCAGACAAAAGCTGAAACAAATCCATCATTAAGACGTTTTTAACTAAAATACGAGTCCATAACTCACAAGCTGTTTTATTTATGGTATAAATGCTTGGAAATAATATTTAACATCTTCAAGTCCATTCATTATTTGCAGCACGCAAGTCTCAGCCTATAAATTATGTCAGTTTTATGATAAAATGCAAACAAATAAATGTTTTTACGCTCTTTAATTTGTAGTAATAACTACGTTCGCCTCAGATCAAGCGGCATGTGAATTGATCTTTTCCTTTTTAATATTTGCAGCAAGATATAAACAAGAAAAAAAACAATGTCTCATGAAATCAATCAGAGTTTAAAAAAACGTAAATAAAACATCTTGTGAATAAGTCATTATAATAGCATACCTCAGAAAAGCCAACAAGCCTATGACTTTGCCAACATTGTTTTATTTCTCATAAATCAGCTAGTAAACAGAGTCGAAGCCTACGTTTTTATTGCTGTTTTTCACGTTAAATGTGAAGACGATATGTCTGTGAGGCAAATATTTGCTAAGTTTCGGATCATTTTTGTGAAGCACTCCTCCTCAAGACAGAAACGGCAGAAAGCACGTCTTTAGCTATTTTACAAAAGCACAACGTATTGTTGACATTGTGAGTGCACACAAATAAAAGTAGACCTTTTGCACTTCCGAATGTTATTACTCTTACCTTTATGAGTAAAAATGATGGCGTATTTTAGGTTTCCACTGTTATTAAGAAAAAAAATGCAAGTGATGCAAGCGCTTCCGTGTCCTAAAAAATGGGTTAAATGTTTATTATTGTTAATATTTTAGGCAAGTGGTGTTGATTAGAGAAGGCTAAATTGATCAAACATGCTCATTGCTGCTGGCTGCTTGGTCGTTACTTTAAACAACAAAAGCTTGAATTTAACAAACAGAAAATGTTCCAAACATATTTCTAATTGAACCTTTTAGAGAAACGAAATCTAGACACTTTGCCATTAAAATCCAAACTGGTGGACTGGAGTGGTGTGGATTATTGTGATGTTTTTATCAGCTGTTTGGACTCTCATTCTGACGGCACCCATTCACTGGTGAGACAGTGATGGAATGACACATTTATACAAACCTGATGAACAAACAAACTCATCCTCACATTTTAAAGTCTTAATTTTTTAGCTAAACTGTTCTGTTAAGTTAAAATGATCTTTTATTTGACTCACCAGCAGACACGGTCCGCGTGAACAGCACCGGATTGACGAGGAGCACCAGCAGCATGGGCGCGTATGTGGTAACATAGTGAGGAATAGCGTGCTGAAGGCCGTTCTCACAGCTCACATGACAAACACATCCAGTTCAGATTCACATGATGCACCAATGACATTTATATTCATGCATTTGGCAGAAGCTTTTATTCAAAGCAACTTGCATTGCATGCAAGGTTTGCATGTTATTAGCTCATGCATTTACTGGGAACTAAATCCCTAGTTTGCAAATTAACTGAGCAACATTTATCTTTATACTTTTCACACATAAATTGCTAGTAAATCTGACAAATAATTCCATAAGAATTAAAAGTTAGTGATTTATTTATTTTCCATTTGTAACATTTTAAGGTTTTATTTCCACTATAGTAAAAACAAAAGTAACACATTATTAAAAAAGTGTTACTATAACATTATCACATATATTTTTAGGTTTATAAAATAATGTGTTATTATTTTTACTTATAATTCAACACAGTAAATTAAACATTCATGTTTTTCCACTGTAATGATTCATCATTTGTTAATTGGAAAACTTTTATAGCAACACCTTGAATTAAAAATGATTTAAAAGATTTAAAAAAAGAAAAAATGTATACATTTTTTACATATTTTCACTGTAACAAACAATACTTTAATATATTATATAAGACTTTATACTATACATTTTATCCATAAAAAATTATTTTAAAAAAACAAACACAGTGTTACTATAAAGTTTATAGTAACACTGTGTTTGTTTTTTAAAATAATTTATGTATAAAATATTATAGTTTTCTTTTCACCGTAATAAATAATCATTTGTTAATTATAAGACATTTATTTTACATAATTGATTTGCCTCTTTTCAGAGTTTTTAAAAAGAGTTTTCTTTGATTTATGCAAATTTATGTTTTTAAATTAAAAATAAATCCATAAATACTAGCAGAGATTAAAATTATTAAAATTATTTCTTATGTAGTTAAGGTTAAATAATACTACTACTAATAATAATAATTTTATTATTAAATGTATTTATTATTTTAATAATTATTATATAATATAATATTGTTTTGTCAACTGTTATTGTATTAAGATGTAAATATAAAAATGCACAATTAAAATATAAAATGTAAAAATAAAAAATATAGTTATTTATTTTTATTTTTGGAAGAAAAAAGAACAAAACAGCCCAAGAAAAAATAATAAAATAGTTTAAAAAGTATGAGTGTTGCTTGTAATCTTTGATTTATGCAAATGTATGTTTTTAATTTTTTTAAATTGTTTTAAATAAATCCATAAATACTAGCAGCGATTAAAATAACAATTTCTTATGCAGTTAGATAAAAGTTAGATACACATTTATTTACCTATTTAGATGTTATTCTTTTCATTTATGTTACTATTATTATTAATTTTTTTTTTTTTTGAAAACCTAGTCTGTTTTTTTTTTACTTTTTGATATTTTTTTAAGTTACAAATCATTTGTTAAAGTGTAGTAAAAAAGGGTAAAATCATAATCAATTAAAATACAAAATGTAAAAATAAAAAATATAGTTTTTTTTAATTTCTGGAAAAGGACAAAATATTATATGGTAAATAGCTCAAGAAAAAATTAATAAAATAGTGATAAAATAATAAAAAGTATGAGGGTTGCTTGTAATCTTTGATTTATGCAAATGCATGTTTTTAAAATGTTTACAAAATAAATACATAAATATTAGCAGAGATTAAAATAATAATTTTGTATGCAGTTAGATAAAAAATTAGATACAAATTTATTTACCTATTTAGATGTTATTCTTTTCATTTTTGTTATTATTATTAATATTTTTTTAACCTAGTCTGTTTTGATATTTTGAAATGTACAAATCATTTATTAAAGTGCAGTAAAAAAGGGTAAAATCATAATCAATTAAATTATAATTGTTTATTTTTATTTTTGGATAAAAAAGGACAAAATATTGTATGGTAAATAGCCCAAGAAAAAAAATAATAAAAAGTATGAGGGTTGCTTGTAATCTTTGATTAATGCAAATGTGTTTTTAAAATGTTTTAAAAATAAATCTATAAATATTAGCTAAATCTATAAATATTTAGATAAGGTTAGATAAAAATTAATTTACCTATTTAGATGTTATTCTTTTCATCTTTTATTATTTTTTTGAAAATAATAAACTTTTTTATATTTTTAAATTTACAAACCATTCTTTAAAGTGTAGTAAAACAGGGTAAAATCATAATCCATTAAAATATAGAACAAAATATTGTATGGTAAACAGCCCAAGAAAAAAAATAATAAAATAGTGGTAAAATAATAAAAAGTATGATGGTTGCTTGTAATCTTTAATTTATGCAAATGCATGTTTTTAAAATGTTTCAAAAATAAATCCTTTTAATTTTTGTTGCTATTAATTTTAATTTTTTTATTTTAAAAACCTAGTCTGTTTTTTTTTTACTTTTTTATATTTTTTAATTTGTTTAATTTTAAAGTGTAGTAAAAAGGAGTAAAATCATAATTAAAATATAACATGTAAAAAAAATTAAAATGTAGTTATTTATTTTATTTTTGGATAAAAAAGGACAAAATATTGTATGATAAACAGCCCAGGAAAAAAATTATAAAATAGTGATAAAATAATAAAAAGTATGAGGGTTGCTTGTAATCTTTGATTTATGCAAATGTATGTTTTTAATTTTTTTTTTAAATAAATCAATAAATATTAGCAGAGATTTAAATAACAATTTTTTTATGTAGTTAAGGTTATATCAAAAATTTATTTACCTATTTAGATGTTATTCTTTTCATTTTTGTTATTTAATTTTATTTTGATTTTATTTATTTTTTAAAGTGTAGTCAAAAAAATGGTAAAATCATGATTTTTTTATTTTTTTAAATTAATGAGGTCTGCATAATATTGGTAGTTTTTTTTTGCATCAAAACCAGCCTTAATTTAATTTTGCACAGCAATTTTAAGAGCTTTAGAATTGAACGTTATCAGCATCTTGTGGCTGTTTAACCTGTTGATGTGTGTTATTCCAGTGTTTACCTGGATATGGAGGGATAGTAAAGCATGGCGACTCCCTCCACACACAGCAGCAGCGTCAGCCCCCACGTGATCATGTGATACAGGACGATCGTACTGAAACACAAACACACATCAGCATCTGCTGCAGCGCTCACACACACAGGTGCATGATGGGACGCACCTGATGCCCGCCGAACGCTTCACCACCAGAAAGACGTCCACCGCGTAACAGAACGTCCACCAGAAGGAGGCGCTGAAGAACAGCTGAATCCACATCTACTGACACAAACCACATTCAAGACAGAAAACATCATTAATTGAGATTTACTGCATACATACACTGTAAAAAATGGCTGTGAATTTAACGGTAAAAAACTGTAAAAATGCTACGGTCAAAACCTGTGATATGGTTAACGGTGAGTTCCCCTTCTATATACGGTGAAAAACTGTGTTGGACATTGCATGTAATTTTACGGCAGTATACCGTTTTTTGAAGTGAAAAAGAAGGTAAAATTTACAGTGAATAACTGTAAACTGACATTCCCAGAATTCCCTGTGTTTCATTTTTTTTATTTGATGTTTTTTGTGGAAATAACTTTTTCTTCTTAGATTTTTCTTGGCAGTTTTGTACATTAGGGTTATATGTTACATATAATGCTGTTAAATTAATGTTTTTTGCATTAAATCAGTTTTATGTGTGTTACCATGATGGTGTTTAGTGTTTGTGTGAATGACACTGTGCACCTTCTATATATGCTGTTATTTAAAATCTCCTTGTAATGGGCTTTGGTTCATCATGTGATGTTGTCATCACCACCTGCTTTTGGTGGTTATCAGTGAATTGCAAAGGTACAAAACAGATTTCAGTACTTCAAAAGGTTGCTACATCGCCATTATATAAGTTAAAAAAAAAATCAGAAATTACGGTATTTACCTGTATATTTAAGTGAAAACTGTAAAATGTAAAACATTGCTACTGTATTTTTAAAGGTAAAACTCTGGTAACCACAGCTGCCAGGGTTTCCCCGTAAATTTTACGGCTTTTTTTTTTTGGATGGGATGCGTCAGACCTCGCCGGCCTTCCCCAGGCCGTGAGAAACACCATCATTCAGTCCCAAGCCCCCTCTACGAAACAGGCTTACGCACTGAGGTGTGGGGTCTGTCCGTTGACTGGTGTTCCTCTCGAGGAGAGGACCCACAGAGATGCACGATTGCAGTAGTGCTTTTCTTCCTGCAAGAGAAGTTGGAGCGCAGGCTGTCCCCTTCGACTCTCAAAGTGTATGTTGCTGCTATTGCAGCGAATCACGATGCAGTGGATGGATCATCCTTAGGTAAGCACCAACTCATCGTTAGGTTCCTGCGAGGTGCGAGAAGGATTAATCCTCCAAGACCGCACCTCATACCCTCTTGGTATCTCTCCATCGCCCTCCGTGGCCTACGGGACGCCCCACTCGAGCCACTTGCGTCACTTGAGCTGAAATTCCTGTCACTTAAGACAGCGCTCCTGACTGCACTGGCCTCCATCAAGAGGGTAGGGGACCTACAAGCCTTCTCTGTCAGCGAAAAGTGCCTTGAGTTCGGGCCCGGAGATTCTCACGTCATCCTGAGACCCCGGCCGTGTTACGTGCCCAAGGTTCCCACCACGCCCTTCCGCGATCAGGTGGTGAACCTGCAAGCTCTGCCCCCGGAGGAGGCAGACCGAGCTTCTGCGCTGTTATGCCCTGTTCGTGCTCTGCACATATATGTAGACCGTACTCGGCACTTCAGACTCACCGAGCAGCTCTTAGTCTGCTTCGGAGGTCAGCAGAAAGGGAATGCTGTCTCCAAACAGAGGTTGGCCCATTGGGTGGTGGTAGCCATGCCCCTTAGGTGTTTGTGCCCACTCCACTAGGAGTGTTGCCTCATCCTATGCATTGGCTCAAGGTGCCTCACTAGCAGATATCTGTAGAGCTGCGGGCTGGGCAACACCTAATACCTTCGCGTAGAGGCCGTTTCCTCCCGTGTCTTAACATAGACTTCAGGTGAGCGGGAGGACGGCTGGTGTTGGCTTGCTGCGCCATTCCCACGTGGATCCCTCCAGTGAACCCTGGGTCCTCCATGCCCCGCAGTCAGGCCTAGATGGGGAGTAGTCCCTGAATGTGATCCTGCCTGAGTCTCCTTCGCCCTGCAGGTTGTGGCTTTATTTTCCAATATTTCCAGCGGGAGACTGCTGTTTATCTTGTGTATCCCTAAAAAGCTTTAAGGATATATTAAATTATTCTCATTTCCACATGTAAAGAATTCATGTGCTCCGCCCCCCAACCCATGCTTCAGTACTTCTGGCATCCCCGTGGGGCCCCCTCTACTGGCCCTCAGGGCGTTGGGAAGGTTACGTAACAATTTCCATCTGCTGACACGTCCACCTGTCAGCATGTGGGGTTGTGCGTAACAGGCGTCAGGGTCGTGGCCTGTTCCATGGGTCTGTTCCCATATGTAACGTCATAGTGAAACGACTGAAGGGGAGCGTCTAGGTTACGAAGGTAACCCTCTTTCCCTGAAGGAGGGAACAGAGACGTTACATCCCCTGCCACGACCCTAGCATCACGCTGATGCCGGCTCGATCCGGCTCCTCGGCAAAAACCTGAATGACTGGCTGCATTAACATGTTTCTAGCATGATTAACAAGTTATTAACATGTTTCTAGCCTGGTTAACTTGTTCACATGTTTCCAGCATGATTAGCATGTTGTAAGCATGTTACTAGCATGATTAACCAGTTATTAACATGTTTCTAGCATGATTAACCAGTTATTAACATGTTTCTAGCATGATTAACCAGTTATTAACATGTTTCTAGCATGATTAACAAGTTATTAACATGTTTCTAGCCTGGTTAACTTGTTCACATGTTTCCAGCATGATTAGCATGTTGTAAGCATGTTACTAGCATGATTAACCAGTTATTAACATGTTACTAGCATGATTAACAAGTTATTAACATGTTTCTAGCCTGGTTAACTTGTTCACATGTTTCCAGCATGATTAGCATGTTGTAAGCATGTTACTAGCATGATTAACCAGTTATTAACATGTTTCTAGCATGATTAACCAGTTATTAACATGTTTCTAGCATGATTAACCAGTTATTAACATGTTTCTAGCATGATTAACAAGTTATTAACATGTTTCTAGCCTGGTTAACTTGTTCACATGTTTCCAGCATGATTAGCATGTTGTAAGCATGTTACTAGCATGATTAACCAGTTATTAACATGTTTCTAGCATGATTAACCAGTTATTAACATGTTTCTAGCATGATTAGCATGTTGTAAGCATGTTACTAGCATGATTAACCAGTTATTAACATGTTTCTAGCATGATTAACCAGTTATTAACATGTTTCTAGCATGATTAACCAGTTATTAACATGTTACTAGCATGATTAACCAGTTATTAACATGTTTCTAGCATGATTAACCAGTTATTAACATGTTTCTAGCATGATTAACCAGTTATTAACATGTTTCTAGCCTGGTTAACTTGTTCACATGTTTCCAGCATGATTAGCATGTTGTAAGCATGTTACTAGCATGATTAACCAGTTATTAACATGTTTCTAGCATGATTAACCAGTTATTAACATGTTTCTAGCATGATTAGCATGTTGTAAGCATGTTACTAGCATGATTAACCAGTTATTAACATGTTTCTAGCATGATTAACCAGTTATTAACATGTTTCTAGCATGATTAACCAGTTATTAACATGTTTCTAGCATGATTAACAAGTTATTAACATGTTTCTAGCCTGGTTAACTTGTTCACATGTTTCCAGCATGATTAGCATGTTGTAAGCATGTTACTAGCATGATTAACCAGTTATTAACATGTTTCTAGCATGATTAACCAGTTATTAACATGTTTCTAGCATGATTAACCAGTTATTAACATGTTTCTAGCATGATTAACAAGTTATTAACATGTTTCTAGCCTGGTTAACTTGTTCACATGTTTCCAGCATGATTAGCATGTTGTAAGCATGTTACTAGCATGATTAACCAGTTATTAACATGTTTCTAGCATGATTAACCAGTTATTAACATGTTTCTAGCATGATTAACCAGTTATTAACATGTTACTAGCATGATTAACCAGTTATTAACATGTTTCTAGCATGATTAACCAGTTATTAACATGTTTCTAGCATGATTAACAAGTTATTAACATGTTTCTAGCCTGGTTAACTTGTTCACATGTTTCCAGCATGATTAGCATGTTGTAAGCATGTTACTAGCATGATTAACCAGTTATTAACATGTTACTAGCATGATTAACAAGTTATTAACATGTTACTAGCATGATTAACAAGTTATTAACATGTTTCTAGCCTGGTTAACTTGTTCACATGTTTCCAGCATGATTAGCATGTTGTAAGCATGTTACTAGCATGATTAACCAGTTATTAACATGTTACTAGCATGATTAACAAGTTATTAACATGTTACTAGCATGATTAACAAGTTATTAACATGTTTCTAGCCTGGTTAACTTGTTCACATGTTTCCAGCATGATTAGCATGTTGTAAGCATGTTACTAGCATGATTAACCAGTTATTAACATGTTACTAGCATGATTAACAAGTTATTAACATGTTTCTAGCCTGGTTAACTTGTTCACATGTTTCCAGCATGATTAGCATGTTGTAAGCATGTTACTAGCATGATTAACCAGTTATTAACATGTTTCTAGCATGATTAACCAGTTATTAACATGTTTCTAGCATGATTAACCAGTTATTAACATGTTTCTAGCATGATTAACAAGTTATTAACATGTTTCTAGCCTGGTTAACTTGTTCACATGTTTCCAGCATGATTAGCATGTTGTAAGCATGTTACTAGCATGATTAACCAGTTATTAACATGTTACTAGCATGATTAACAAGTTATTAACATGTTTCTAGCCTGGTTAACTTGTTCACATGTTTCCAGCATGATTAGCATGTTGTAAGCATGTTACTAGCATGATTAACCAGTTATTAACATGTTTCTAGCATGATTAACCAGTTATTAACATGTTTCTAGCATGATTAACCAGTTATTAACATGTTTCTAGCATGATTAACAAGTTATTAACATGTTTCTAGCCTGGTTAACTTGTTCACATGTTTCCAGCATGATTAGCATGTTGTAAGCATGTTACTAGCATGATTAACCAGTTATTAACATGTTTCTAGCATGATTAACCAGTTATTAACATGTTTCTAGCATGATTAGCATGTTATAACCATGTTGCTAGCATGATGTTAGCATTAGCAGCCTGCTGTTAGCATGTTTAGCATTTTACTAGCATGTTTCCATGATTTTGATCTTTGATGTATGTTTTATGTCTAATAAACTGTAAATAAGTGTGAGATTGTGATGTTTTCTGACCGCGCTGCCGACACAGAAGACCTGCGGCCAGACCTCACTGCTGTTCCCATCAGAGATCCTGCTCACCAGATCCGGCAAACCCAGCCAGACGGACGAACGCACCACGATTCCTGGACAAACAGCAGATATCCGCCATTTACTGTACAATACTGTAAACACTGTCTGAGGAGACTGTCATGGGCATCGTATCGTCAAAATAACTGCAAACTCCTTCAGGGTTCATGAACACTAAACAGCTGTTCTCTGATAATAACTATGAAATTAAACACTTTCTGAAAATAGCATGTGGTTTGACACTTATTAAATATCTGAAAGGACATTCAGTATTAAGAACAACTCTGCATTGGTACATTTGAGGATTCCTGATGGTTCATTCTGTTCAAATGCACACGAATGTCAATGAAAAGGCAGTGTGTTTTAGTCTTTACTAAATGATGTTTAATATAAAATAATATTGTATTGATTTTATCAACTGTTGACATGAATTTAGAATGTAAAAATATAACTATGCATATATAAAATGTGGTTTTGCATCATAAATAATGTATAAAATGTACAATGTAAAAATATAACCATTTTACTATTACACACAAATTTTTAAGTAAAATATTTATTTAGAGAGAGAAAGTAAAGATTAAAAACATACTGTCTTTTATTTCCATATATTTAAAAAAAAAAATCCATAAATACTAACAAAAATTATAAGAATAATTTCTTATGTAGTTAAGGCTAGATAATAATAATAATTAATAATAAAATATATTTTTAAATACAAAATATTACTTATTTAAAATAAAATATTTTTATTCTTACTTAGTTAAGATTAGATAATAACAATAATAATAATAATAATAATAATATATTTTAAGTAAAATATAGTATTTAATTAGAGAGTGAAAGTAAAGACCTAATAATAATAACAATAATAAAAATAGTAAAATATATTTTAAGTAAAATATATAATTTATTTAGAGAAGGAAAGTAAAGACTAAAATATACAGTCTTTTATTTTCATATATTTAAAAATATAAATACGTAAATACATACAAAAATTAGAAGAATAATTTCGTGTGTAATTAAGGTTAGATAATAATAATTATGATTATTTTTTATCATTCAATTTATTATATGAATAAATATTATATTAATATTTTAATAATATAATAATTTATTGTTTTGTCAACTGTTGACATCATAATTTGCAATGTAAATATAAAAATGTACAATAAAAAAATATAAAATGTAAAAATAAAAAATATAAACATACAATTTTACAATTATTATTATTTATAGAGAGAGAGAGTAAAGATATATATATATATATATATATATATATATATATATATATATATATATATATATATATATATATACACACACACACACACACACACACACACATATTTTCAACTATATTAGAATTGGAATATTATATTATACAATAATATGAAAGAAATAATATTGGATAATAAATGCAATTATAATTGGAATATTTTATAATAAAATTATATTATAAAAGAAATAATAATAATATTATATGATTGTATATTATATACTGTAAAATAAACAAACATTTTACGTGTAAAATAGAAACAAACTAATATAATTTACAAAACAATTACAAAAAAATAAAATACAAAAATACAAAAAAATACTAAATTTACAGATTTACAATAAAACATTTAAATAAAAAATAACTATTTGTATGTGTAAAATAGAAACAAACTAATATGATTTACCCATAAAACAATTAAAATAAAATAAAAACGCTAAAAATTAAAATAAAATAACTGTTCTAGTGTAAAATGGAAACAAACTAATATAATTTACAAAACAATTACAAAAAAATAAAATACAAAAATACAAAAAAATACTACATTTACAGATTTACAATAAAACATTTAAATAAAAAATAACTATTTTTATGTGTAAAATAGAAACAAACTAATATGATTTACCCATAAAACAATTAAAATAAAAAAACGCTAAAAATTAAAATAAAATAACTGTTCTAGTGTAAAATGGAAACAAACTAATATGATTTACAAATAAAAAAATAACCAAATTTACAAAAAACATTACAAAAATTAAAACTAAAAATATTATGTGTGTGTGTGTGTGTGTGTGTGTGTGTGTGTGTGTGTGTGTGTGTAGAAAAAAAAAACATAATTCATTGCTTCCCAATAAACAAACTTTTTACCAAACTTTTTGTAATGTTCCTGTCTAAACACATTATTATGAGCATAAAGAATAATGCATCCATTAATGCAAATCATGCATCCATTAATGCAAATATGGCAAAATCCAGCCTTTAAACGCATAATTAGTCTGATAGAGTGTGTACAATCTAACAAAAGTTCACTTTCTAATGCGCTTATGACTGACTGACCCAGATTCGGACATGTGCGTGTGCGCGCGTCGGCGCGTGCATGTTCACCTGCGCATCCCAGTAGGTCGCAGACGCTGATGATGAAGAGGATCCGGAGTGAAGAAGCCGGTTTGGGCTGCGGACAGTGTCTGAACGGCCTCCGTTTGGGCAGAATCTGGAGGCCGGTGAGCGCGAGGCTGAGGGCGGCGCTGCAGGCGCACATCCCGCTGAAGAGCCGCGGCTGGAAGCCGATGATGAAGCCGGTGGCGGGGTCGCGGTTCGGGCAGCAGAAGGTCTCGAGGCGCGGAGAGGCCATGATGGAGCTCGAGCTCGACTGGAGAACACAAGAGAAAGAACAGAAGAGAGAAAGTCATTCATGACTGAGTTTAGCTGCGACTCAATCACGAGCTCCAGCATCATGTGCTTCGGGTTAATCTGACTGAACAACAGCGCGGGAATCAGCCTCCTCTGAAGATGTGTGTGTGTGTGTGTGTGTGTGTGTGTGTGTGTGTGTGTGTGTGTGTGTGTGTGTGTGTGTGTGTGTGTGTATAAATAAAGAAATGTGTGTGTGTTTAATTTCATCTCAGAAAAATGATCAATACTAGGTCAGTCCTATAAGATGTTCACTCTGAATTCATATGAGATGACTTCTATTTTATAGAAACTCAACACAAACTCGAGCCAAAGTATTGAAACCATTTACAATTCATGCCTATTTTCAACTTTATTATAAAATAAATAATAATAATACTACATATATTATATAATCGTATATATTATATACTTAAAAAACTGATATAAAAGCTCTTTTAAGTTTAAAATAGAAACAAACTAATATGATTTGCAAAAAATACAAAAAAAAAAAAAAGCAAAAAACTACTCTTCAAGTGTAAAACAGAAAAAATACAAAAGTAAAAAAAAATAGTAATTGTAAAACTATAATTGTAAATGTATAATTTACAAAAAATAAAATTACAAAAATATTTTTTTTACCAAATTTACAAAAATATTACAAAATAATGGAAATAAAAAAACTAATATGATTTACAAAATAAAAAAGTTATACAATAATATTATAAAAGAAATAATAATAATATAGATTATATAATCGTATATATTATATACTTAAAAAAACTGATATAAAAGCTCTTTTAAGTTTAAAATACAAACAAATATGATTTGCAAAAAAATACAAAAAATGTAAATAAAAAATGCAAAAAACAACTCTTCAAGTGTAAAATAGAAAAAAAATACAAAAGTTTAAAAAAGTAATTGTAAAACTATAATTGTAAATGTGTAATTTACAAAAAATAAAATTACAAAAATAAATTATTTTTTTTTACCAAATTTACAAAAAGATTACAAAAATAATTTAAATAAAAAAACAAACTAATATGATTTACAAAATAAAAAAAGTTATACAATAATATTATAAAAGAAATAATAATATAGATTATATAATCATATATATTATATAATTTAAAAAGAAACTGAAGAAAATCGAAATTAAAAAACTATTTTTGTGTGTAAAACAGAAACAAACTAATATGATTGACGTAAAATTTAAATGAAAATGTAACAAAAATTAAATTTAGTTTTTTACAAAAAATAAAAATAAAATAACTTCAATTGTAAAATAGAAACAAAATTTACAAAAAACAATACACAAATAAAAAAGTTTAAAACAGAAACAAACTAATATGATTTACAAAAATACAATTACTATATAAATATATATATTACCAAATTTATATATATATATATTGATGTACTAAAATAACTGAAATAGAAATGAACAGTTTTAGTTGTTTTAGTTTATTTTTATGTTTATGACAAGTAAATGCTTTTTTTATGTTTTAATTTTAATTTTAGTGACCTACAATAACACTGGTGTAAATCATATTATTTGTTTAATTTATGTAATATTTTTGTCACGTTTGTATAAGATAAAAGGCATCTCAGAGCAACCATCATATAGATTTGATCTTGTATTTATCATTTTTTTGTAATTAAAAAACAAATATCATGCAGACTATTTTGGAATATTATGTTATACAATAATATTATAAAAGAAATAATATTCTATAATAAATTTTAATTATATTGGAATATTTCATAATGAAATAATAGTATAAAATAAATAATAGTAATAGTATATATTACATAATTTAAAATAAACAAATGGATACAAAAACTGTTTAAGTGTAAAATATAAACAAACTAATATGATTTACAAAAAATAAAATAAAAAATAAAAAAATACTAAATTGACAGATTTACGAAAATAAATCTAAAAAAAATTATTTTTTTGTGTAAAATATAAACAAACTAATATGATTTACAAAAAAATACAAACAAAAAAATTACAATCTTTTTTTACACAAAATATTAAAATAGAAACTCTTCAAGTGTAAAATGTACAAAAATATTAATATAATTATTTTATAATTACAAAAAATTAAATAAAAAAATATTTTTTTAAATGTAAAACAGAAACAAATTAATATGATTTATAAAAAATAAAAAATAAAAAATTAAATAAAAACAATTTATTTTACAAAATGTACAAAAAGATTAAAAAAATGTAAAATAAAAAATATTTAAAAAGTGAGATACAACTAATATGATTTACAAAATAAAATTATGAAAAATACAAAAAAATACAAAATTGACAAATTTAGAAAAAATATATAAACAAAAACTAAATAAAAAAAATAGTTTTATTTTTAACTAAATAAAAAAAAAACTATTTACAAATGTACAAAAATATCAATAAAATTATTTTAGAATTACAAAAAATAAAACAAAAAATATTTTTTTAAAGTGTAAAACAGAAACAAATTAATAAAACAATTAAATAAAAAATACAATTTATTATTTTAAAATAAATCAGCAGCAGAAGTAAGACAATAAAAGACATTGACAGAGGAAACAGGAGTGAGTAATGGATCCGCTCCTGGATTTCCTTCTTCCTGCTCAATCAATCGCACCTGAATCGTCAAATCAACATCATTTGATCAGCTTGAAAGTGAACTAAATCAAACCAGACTGAAAGCGGTCTCTGTAGAGAAAAACAGCTCAGAATGAAAGCCAACAGACCAAGTGTTGTTTGTCATTTCCTGTCATTTCCTTGAGGATCACACACCAAATTACAAACACATTTACAGACTCAAGAGCTCCTCGTCTGCATCTGATCAACAAAAACAGTGAGTAACACTAACTAACCCATCTATAGAGGTCTATATGTGCATCAAGGACGCATTAAATTGATAAAAAAGTGACGGTAAAGACATTTATAATATTAGAAAAATTTCTTTTTTAAATGAATGCTGTTCTTTTGAACTTTCTATTCATCTGTGAATCATGAAAAATAAAATGCATGACGGTTTCAACAAATAATATTAAGCAGCACAAGTGTTATCAACATTGTGATAATCAGAAATAAATAAATAAATGCAGCCTTAATGAGCAAAAGAGATGAACATTTGAGGTATTTATTTATTTTAAATGTTTTTATATATATTTTTATGTATTTAATTCTTTATTTATGTATGTGTGCATGTATATTATATATTTTAAATAAAACAATTAATTTAAATATTTGTATATATTTTTCGTTTATTTATTTATATGTATTTTAATTTTTATATTTTTAGTTTTTTTATTAAGTTTTTTTTTAATATTTTTATTTTAAATTTTTAAATTTATTTATTTTAATTTCTATTTATTAAAAAAAATAATTTATGCACTTTATTTGAGTATTTATTTATTTTAAAGTTTTATTATTTCTGTATTTATTTTAAATAAATTTATGTATTTATTTATTGCATTATTTTAAATGTACAGTAGTCAACATTCGAAGTGGATCAAAAAAGTTCATCAAAAGTTGTCCTAAGATAAGAACGGGTATTCTTTTTGGTTTTAGGACAAATTTGATGAAAGGTTTTGATCCACTTCGAACATTCGTATGTATTTCATTTTTTATTTATGAATGTATTTTAAATGTTTTTATATTTATTTTACTTTATGTATTTAAATGTATGTACGTGTGCATGTATATTATTATTTATTTTAAATAACTAAAATATATTTAAATATATTTTTAATTTTATATGTATTTAATTTTTTTAATGTTTTATTTTATTTAAATTTTTATTGATTAAAAAAAATTTGCATTTTTTTTAATTTGTATTTATTTTAAAGTTTTAATTTTAAATTATTTCTGTATTTAATTATTTCATATTTAAATATTTTACATTTGTATGCATTTCATTTTTTTATGAATTAATTTATTTGAAATGTTTTTACATATTTATTTTATGTATTGAATTTATGTATTTATTTTAAATTTGTCTTTATTTATTTTAAATTATTTATTTACATTGTATTTATTTTGAATTTTTTTCATATTTATTATGTATTTTAATTTTTTTAATCTTTAATAGTTTATTTTTTCAAATTTGTATTTATTTAGAATTTTCATTTATTTAAATTAGAATTATATTAGAATGATTTCTGAATGATCATGTGACGCTGAAGACGAGTATGATGCTGAAAATTCATATAGATTCATATTGAAAACTGTTAGTTTAAATTCTAAAAATATCTCACTATTTTTACAGTATAAATGCAACCTTAATGAGCAAAAGAGATTAACATTGGAAGCAGTTCCTTCGTCTCCACTTCCTGTTTCCTCATCCACTCATGCACATTCACAGGTGAGTGTTTTCCTTCTCGGTTCATTTGCATTTTTCTATCATACATCTCAGATAATGAACTTCTATATGGCAGTATATCACACATCTGAATGTTCGTCACAGTAATATTACTTCAGTTTAAAGTAAATGGTCAGGAATTTAACGTGGAAATGTGCTCAAAGCACAGTTTTACAACCATAGACTGATATATAAATCATGTAGGCCGACAATAATTAAAAATGGAAACTAGCTGAAATTTGTTTTTATTTATTTAAAAAAAATAAAATGTATGCATTATTTAATTTATTTCTGTATTGAATTTAAATTAATTTATGCATTTATTTCATTATTTCAAATGTATTTATTTTACATTTGTATGCATTTCTTTTTTTTTTGTTTATGGATTAATTTATTTTAAATGTTTTATATATTTATTTTATGTACTCAATTTATGTATTTATTTATTTTAAACATTTTATTTTAAATTATTTTTTATGAAAAAATAAAATTTGAATTTATTTTAAATGTTTTACACTTATTTATTTATGTATGTATTCTATTTATTTATTTGAAATGTTTGTTTATATGTATTTATTTAAAAAAAATAATTTTAAGTTTTTACAAAAAGGTATTTTAAATTATTGTAAATGTTTTATTAATTTATTTTCATTTTTATTTATTTGAGAAATATTTTTTTAATTTATTTTAAAGTTTTTATTTTTAATTTTCTGTATTTATTTTAGATTAAATTATTTTAAATGTATCTATTTTACATTTATATGTATTTTTCATTTATGTTAAATGTTTTTATATATTTATTTTACTTTATTTAATTATGTAGTATTTAATTTTTTAAATCATTTAAATTTAATTTTATGTATGTATTTATTTGAAATGTTTTTAAATTTATCTATTTTATATTTATTTTTAATTTTTGATTTATGTATTGTTTTGATTATTTTTATTTTTAACTTTTAATTAGTTGTTTTTATATATTTTACTTTATTTAATTATGTATGTAGTATTTAATTTTAAAAATCATTTAAATGTATTTTATGTATGTATTTATTTATTTGAAATGTTATTTAAATTTACCTATTTTTATTTATTTAATTTTTGATTTATGTATTTTGTTTACTTTTTTATTTTTAAGTTTTAATTAGTTGTTTTTATATATTTTACTTTATGTATGTAGTGTTTTTTTTAAATCATTTAAATTTATTTATTTTATGTATGTATTTATTTATTTGAAATGTTATTTATTTAAATGTACCTATTTTTATATATTTATTTAATTTGATTTATGTATTTTATGTTTTGATTTTATTTATTTTAAGTTTTAATTAGTTTTTACATAATTTACTTTATGTAGTATTTAATTTTTTAAAAAATCATTTAAATTTAATTCTTTTATCTATTTATTTATTTGAAATGTTTTTATTTAAATGTACCTATTTTTATATATTTATTAATTTGATTTATGTATTTTATGTTTTGATTATTTTTTTTAAGTTTTAATTAGTTGTTTTTATATATTTTACTTTATTTAATTATGTATGTAGTATTTAATTTTAAAAATCATTTAAATGTATTTTATGTATGTATTTATTTGAAATATTTAAATTTACCTATTTTTATATTCATTTAATTTTCGATTTATGTATTGTTTACTTTTTTATTTAAGTTTTAATTCGTTGTTTTTATATTTTACTTTATGTATGTAGTTTTTTTTTAAATCATTTAAATTTATTTATTTTATGTATTTATTTGAAATGTTTTTATTTAAATTTATCTATTTTTATATATTTATTTTTAATTTTTGATTTATGTATTTTATGTTTTGATTATTTTTAAGTTTTAATTAGCTTTTTTTAGGTATTTATGTAATTATATTTTAAATGTATGTTATTTATTTAAATGTTTTTATCAATTTATTTTACATTTATTTATTTTAAACTTTCTTTATATTACTTTTTAATATTATTTCAAGTAACAATTTTTAAAAATAGTTTTAGTTTACTATATTTTCTCGACCATTGCTAGGATCCTTTTTTCACTGTAAATTTATTTGCTGTACAAGGATTCGTGTGTTGATCATCTCAAACATCAGTTTTTACCAGTGTGTGATGCTACTCTTCACCAGCAGGTGTCAGTGTGAGACCAACACACAACACACATGACAAAACACAGCTCCATCATCAACATCTAATGTATGAAACAATACTTGTATGATTACAAAAAGCAAGTTAGTTCTCAAAAAATAAACTAAAATTAAAAATGTATTTATAAAAAATCTCAGCGTCTCGTCTGATGCTGATGCTGACAAACATCTTCCGCTCGTCTCATGATCTGAGTCTCATTAACTCTCCATCGATTGCTGGCTTCATTTGCACTTGTTTTGAGCTCAGACTGGAGTGAAATTGAACAACAGGCCGGCGGCTGATCACAGACCAATCAATTAAACCAGCGCTGACACACAAACCAAGCTGTAATTAGAGCTGAGGCTCTTATGAAGATAATTATCACACAGATTGCTGCGCTTCTCTGTTCTCTGATTGGTCACTGCAGATCCACCAATCCATATCACTCACTACATAACGATTCATTCAGCATTTGTGTCTATATGTCAATTTGGAAGTCTTTATTTGAGAGAAAAAAAGAGACAGAATATCAATTTTAAGATGTTTTTCAGATTTCTGATTCGGCTTGCACTGAAATCAAAGTTGTTGTTTTTTATGCACATGTTGGTTTGATCTATATTTATCCGCTGGGCTTGAGTGAGTCATCTGTGTGTGATTATCTGAACATCAGTGTGTGTTAAAGACGCATCTGATCCATCTTCTCACTCATCTTCCTCTGACACCTTCAGCTCGCTCCTGAATTTGTGTGATGAGATCATGTGTGATGATGATGATGATGATGATGATGAGATTTCCTAATTGAGCTTGACGCAGTGCTTTCCAGAGTGATTCTAGACAAACTAGACGAGTTAAGCTCATAGACAAACTTTGAAGTTGGCTGAAGAAGACCTTGTATAAAACTTTGAAAAGTTAGAATTTAATTGTTGAGATTGAAGTTTGGGGCCGAGTGGGAACACGCCGATTCTAGCATGAATTAGCATGTTGCTAGCATGATTTGGCATGAAATGGCATGTTTCTAGCCTGAATTAGCCTGTTGCTAGCATGATTTAACGTGAATTAGCATTTTGCTAGTATGATTTAACGTGAATTAGCATGTTGCTAGTATGATTTAACATGAGTTAACATGTTGCTAGCATGATTTAACGTGAATTAGCCTGTTGCTAGCATGATTTAACGTGAATTAGCATGTTGCTAGCATGATTTAACGTGAATTAGCATGTTGCTAGCATGATTTAACGTGAATTAGCATGTTGCTAGAATGATTTAACGTGAATTAGCATGTTGCTAGTATGATTTAACGTGAATTAGCATGTTGCTAGTATGATTTAACATGAGTTAACATGTTGCTAGCATGATTTAACGTGAATTAGCATTTTGCTAGTATGATTTAACGTGAATTAGCATGTTGCTAGTATGATTTAACGTGAGTTAACATGTTGCTAGCATGATTTAACGTGAATTAGCATGTTGCTAGCATGATTTAACGTGAATTAGCATGTTGCTAGTATGATTTAACGTGAATTAGCATGTTGCTAGTATGATTTAACATGAGTTAACATGTTGCTAGCATTATTTTACGTGAATTAGCATGATTTAACATGAGTTAACATGTTGCTAGCATGAATTGGCATGAAATGGCATGTTTCTAGCCTGAATTAGCATGTTGCTAGCATGATTTAACGTGAGTTAACATGTTGCTAGCATGATTTGGCATGAAATGGCATGTTTCTAGCCTGAATTAGACTGTTGCTAGCATGATTTAACGTGAATTAGCATGTTGCTAGTATGATTTAACGTGAATTAGCATGTTGCTAGTATGATTTAACATGCGTTAACATGTTGCTAGCATGATTTAACATGAGTTAGCCTGTTGCTAGCATGATTTAACGTGAATTAGCCTGTTGCTAGCATGATTTAACGTGAATTAGCCTGTTGCTAGCATGATTTAACGTGAATTAGCCTGTTGCTAGCATGATTTAACGTGAATTAGCCTGTTGCTAGCATGATTTAACGTGAATTAGCCTGTTGCTAGCATGATTTAACGTGAATTAGCCTGTTGCTAGCATGATTTAACGTGAATTAGCCTGTTGCTAGCATGATTTAACGTGAATTAGCCTGTTGCTAGCATGATTTAACGTGAATTAGCCTGTTGCTAGCATGATTTAACGTGAATTAGCCTGTTGCTAGCATGATTTAACGTGAATTAGCCTGTTGCTAGCATGATTTAACGTGAATTAGCATGTTGCTAGCATGATTTAACGTGAATTAGCATGTTGCTAGTATGATTTAACGTGAATTAGCATGTTGCTAGTATGATTTAACATGAGTTAGCATGTTGCTAGCATGATTTGGCATCCATTTACATGTTAGCATGATTTAGCATTAAATGGCATGTTTCTAGCATACATTAGCATGTTGCTAACTTGATTTAACATGCTGCTAGCATGATTTAGCATGGATTAACATGTTGCTAGCATGATTTTACATGAAATGACATGTTCCTAGCATACATTAGCATGGTACTAGCATGATTTAGCATTTTGCTAACGTAATTTAGCATGATTTAACATGAATTACCATGTTGCTAGCATGATTTTACATGAAATGGCATGTTGCTTGCATGATTTATTGTGAATTAACATGTTGCTAGTATGATTTAACGTGAATTAGCATGTTGCTAGCATGATTTAACGTGAATTAGCATGTTGCTAGTATGATTTAACGTGAATTAGCATGTTGCTAGTATGATTTAACGTGAATTAGCATGTTGCTAGTATGATTTAACATGAGTTAACATGTTGCTAGCATGATTTGGCATCCATTTACATGTTAGCATGATTTAGCATTAAATGGCATGTTTCTAGCATACATTAGCATGTTGCTAACTTGATTTAACATGCTGCTAGCATGATTTAGCATGGATTAACATGTTGCTAGCATGATTTTACATGAAATGACATGTTCCTAGCATACATTAGCATGGTACTAGCATGATTTAGCATTTTGCTAACGTAATTTAGCATGATTTAACATGAATTACCATGTTGCTAGCATGATTTTACATGAAATGGCATGTTGCTTGCATGATTTATTGTGAATTAACATGTTGCTAGTATGATTTAACATGTTCCTAGCATGTTTCCTGACATTATTAGAATGTTACTAGTATGTTTGTACCATGGTTAACATGTTCCTGGCATGTTTTTAACATGATTAGCACGTTGCTAGCATATTTCTACCATGATTAACATGTCACTAGCATTTTTAACATGATTAGCAAGTTACTAACATGATTCTAGCATGATTACCAAGCTACTTGTTAGCATTAGTATTCTACTAGCATGATTAGCACATTACTAGCATGTTGCTAGCCTGTAACTATCATGTTTTTAGCATTATTAGAATGTTGCTAGCATGTTTCTACCACGACTAACATGTCACTAGCATGTTTAACAAGTTACTAGCATTTTATTAACATGATTAGCATGTTGCTAGCATGATTTGTCATGAAATGGCATGTTTCTAGCATGAATTGGCATGTTGCTAGCATGATTTAATGTTGCTAACATGATTTAATATGAATTAGCATGTTGCTAGCATGATCCAATGTGAATTAACATGTTGCTAGCATGACTTAGCATTGAAATGGCATGTTGCTAGCATGATTTGGCATTACATGGCATGTTTCTAACGTACATTAGCATGTTGCTAACTTGATTTAACATGTTGCTAGCATGATTTAGCACGGATTACCATGTTGCTAGCATGATTTAGCATGAAATGGCATGTTGCTACCATACATTAGCAAGGTACTAACATGATTTACCATTTTGCTAACGTGATTTAGCATGATTTAGCATGTTGCTAGTATGATTTAACATGTTCCTGACATTATTAGAATGTTACTAGTATGTTTGTACCGTGGTTAACATGTTCCTGGCATGTTTTTAACATGATTAGCAAGTTGCTAGCATATTTCTACCATGATTAACATGTCACTAGCATTTTTAACATGATTAGCAAGTTACTATCATGATTCTAGCATGATTACCAAGTTACTTGTTAGCATTAGTATGCTATTAGCACATTACTAGCATGTTGCTAACCTGTAACTATCATGTTTCTAGCATTATTAGCATTTTGCTAGCATGATTAGCATGTTATTAGTATGTTGCTAGCCTGTTTCTAACATGTTGCTAGCCAGTTTCAGATTATTAGCATGTTTCTAGCATGATTACCAAGTTACTAGGATGTTAGCATTAGCATGTTACAGTAGTTTTCAGTCGGCAGTGACGTCGAGTTTCCTTGATTTGTTAAAGCTATAAAGAGCAGGCAGGAAAGTGGTGCGTAACAAAATGGTCTCTCTAGTTTATTGTTCACACATTCATACTTTTATAAAATACTATATATATATATATAATATTAAAATCAAACTGAGTTAATTACATTTGCATGATCTTAAGAACTCTACACAGTGTTTTATAAATTAAACTGAGGTTTATTCTGATAAAAAAATCCATGATTGAGCTTGTAGCTCGTGGTCCGTTTGAACGTCCCTGCGTTTGTCCGTCCGTCGAAGCGTAGACGGTGAAGCGGTGAGCAGTGTGTGTTCATGACGTCCAGAGCGAGTATGCAGTGAGGGCCAATAGAAACGACAGCAGACCCACCACAACCTTCTGTGTCCACAGACACCTCTCCAGCTTCTGCTCCAGACGCGAGTGAGACGCCATCATGCGCATCAGCTGACCACAGAATAGACATTTCAGAAAGATGTGCAGTGATGCATCGTTCACAATCAACTAATAGACATCAGCATACAACAGTTCACTGATCACAGTTCATTAAGACATTAACATTTTATATTTAAATATGCAAATGAGGCTTATCTAATTAAATACGTAGCAATTTGCATACTTTTACAGGTTTCCATCTTACAGTTGAAAGTTATAAACGTGTGTGTGTGTGTATATATATATATATATATTAACTAACATCACTATAAAAATCTTCAGAATGTAGTTGGGAATAAAACTTAGTAAGTATACTCCTATTATACCGTTTTCTTTTCAGTAAAATGTTACTTTTTTTTTGTAATTTTTATATACATTTTTTTTTCAATTGTGATATTCAGTGAAATTATTAGTAATTTTCATATTTTTCAAAATTATGCTCATTCATATATACATATATATATATATATATATATATAATTTTTTTTAACAGTAAAATATAATTAAGATTTCTTAGTTAAAAAAAAGTTGGTTTTTAATGATACTTTGCAGTGTAAAATCTGATATTAATAGTAAAATTTATTTTAATTTTCATTTCAGTAATGTATATCATTTAGTTTTTTCGTAATTTTTACGTTTGCAATGATAATCAATATATTTACAGTAAAATAATTTGTTTTTTAAAAATATTTAATATTAACAGGTTTTTTTTACAGTGAAATAAGATTTTATTTTTATATAATAAAATAACATTAGTAATATTTTATTTTGCATAATTATTCTTCTTATTATTATTATTGTTACCATAGTTTAATACTAATTTTTTTAGTAAAATATTATAGCCATCTTTTAATTTTCCTTTTAGTAAAATATTTACTTTTTTTGTAATGTTTATGCTTGCAATGATAATAATTTATTTTTACAGTGAAATAAGATTTTTATTTTAATATAATAAAATTATTTTTCAGTGAAATGGTATTAGAAAATGTTATTTTTCATAATTCTGCTTATTATTGTTACTATAATATTTTTTTTTAGTTAAATATTAAAGTAATGTTTATTTCATTTGTATTAATTAGCATATTATTATTATTATTATTATTATTATTATTATTATTATTATTATTATAGCTCTATTGATATATAATCACAAAACTTTGGTCAAACTGTGCAGCTTTACAAACAGCAAACCCAGACTTTTTTTTTTTTTTTTTTTTAGATAAAGTTTAAATCACTATTTTTACTAGAAATTGCATTTTGATTTTTTCCCCCTAATTATTTATGAGAGAAGAGATTTCAAAAGTGAGAACTGATAGATATAAACTCAAAACTTTTATAAAAATAAAGCTCAGAATTGTGACATCAGAAAAAAAACATACTTCCATAATTTTGTATTTATAGAGTAATAATCCAAAATCTGTAAAAAAACCTGCAAAACCTGGCTTTATGCAATGATCAGATAAAATGTAATAAAATAAATACCGCAATGCATTTTGAATGCCTTCTTTTCACTAGTCTGAATCTTAAATCAACCTGAAATCTTCAAACTGAGCCGTGCGTTTACAAAACCCCAACTGTTTTTAGCTCTAGTGTCTTGTCTTGAAGTAAATGGTAAAGCGTAAGAGTCGGAGAGCAGTATCTCACCATGCTCTGCAGGTCCTGATGGTCATTGGAGGCCGTCAATGATGGACTCTCAAACGAGTTGCTCAGAATAGACTTCGGAGTCTCCAGGACGTGACAACGCAGCCTGCAGGAAAAACCAGTTGATTAGTGTCAAATAACAGCAGCTCAACTCCAGATCCTCGCCTCAGACTCATCTCAAACACTCATCAGACAGACAACATTCATGAGTGGTGTTCTTTCTCATCTCAGAGACCGATCCGTTTGCCTTGTTTGCTCTTCAGGGGTTTACAAAGTCACTTAGGCTGTCATTAGTTCAAGTTAAATAGTACAATAGTAATATTTGTCTTTGTGCAAAATATGCTGATGAATCCCAATTTGTTTGTGAAAATGTTCATGCATAGATTTCGTGCTCAAATTAATTAATCACAGTACATTAAGACATTAACATATTATATTTACTGGAATGTTTAAATATGCAAATGAGGCTTATCTAATTATATATGTAGCAATTTGCATACTTTTTTTTTTTCTTGTTTGAATGGCGAGTTTTTCATCTCACAATCGCAAGTTACAAACTTATATAATAATTGCACCATTTAAAAAAAAAAATATTCTGTGGCATAAATAAAAAAAATAAAAAAATTCTATATTCTGAAGGTTTTTATAGATAATCACATCACTTTTTTTTTTCCTTTCTATGGAAGCTTATTTATGCCACAGAATAAAAAACAAAAGTTAACTAAAAATGGTAGTTATGGCTTTTTAATCTCATAATTCTGACTTTTCCCTTGGAATTCCTAGGAAAACTCAGAATTGTAAAATATAAACTTTTATTTTATTTTTTTAAAAATGGTGCAATTATTATACAAGTTTGTAACTTGCGATTGTGAGATGGAAACTCACCATTCAAACCATAAAAAATGCAAATTGCAACATATATAATTAGATAAGCTTCATTTGCATATTTAAACAACATTCCACTAAATATAAAATGTTAATGTCTTAATGTACTGTGATTAATTAACTGTTAAAGTACTATGATGTCTATTAGCTCATTTTATCCTAAATTCCCTCGTCTTATTCTGAATGATTACTTAATGCATTTCTTTTTATGTCTTAATAT
>NC_133368.1:49625101-49653142 GCF_049309525.1 Garra rufa | reverse complement strand
ACTATGCATTTGGCAGATGCTTTATCCGAAGCATTTAACTAAAAAAGCAGTCCATAATCCACAATAACGCTTCTTTCAGTGAAAAAGTCCATCTCCTGTTGTCTCTCACATCAAAGCCACATATTTGTTTAGAGCTGTTTTGGACTTCATCTGTGCAGATTTCTCTCCTGATTCAAACCAGACCACTCTTTTTTTACTAGAATAAGCGTTATTATGGATTACAGACTTGTATTTTAGTTAAAAATGTTTTCATGATCGATTTATTTCAGCTTTTGTCTTCTTAAGATGTTAACTGATGGACTGGAGTAGTGTGGATTACTTGTGGATCATTGTTTTGTTTTTATCAGCTGTTTGGACTCTCATTCTGGCGGCACCCATTCACTCCAGAGGATGCATTGGTGAGCAAGTGATGCAATGCTACATTTCTCAGGATCTTTCAGCAAAATAAATGAACTACTCCTTTACAAACACTCACCTGGAAAGTGTCTTTCCACACAGTGCAGATGTTTCCCTGATTGAAGGTTACGACAATGAGACATTCGTTTTTCAGAGTGTGAACTATCTGAATATTCATCGGTTGCTCGTAAGGAAGAAGACAAACATCCCGAGGAAGTCCGTTCTCAAATAGAACTAGCTGTTTCATGCTTGTAGCTGCCAGAACAGTCGATCTCAAACAGTCATCAACCTCTTCAGCTGAGAGAACCATCATGCACTGGATTACAGAGCTGTACGCATCAGGTACAAGACACACAGAATTAAAGCTTCTTCCGTCTTCTATGTAATACAGTTTGTTTTGCACATTAGATTGATCACCTGGGACATTTTGCACTCCTTGAATCACTATTTTTCTTCGCCGAAGAGGAAGTTCGCCAATAAAATTGACTCTAATGGAAATTGGGACTTCTTTCACTCCACCGGTTTGTGACGATACATAAAAAACAGAGTTTTCATGACTCCAAACCAACGTAGGGCCATGCACTATTGAAATATTATCTCTCATCTCATACGGCAACGCAAACTCAGCATGAAGCTTTGCATCTGTGGATGTGCTTATGGAGTAAAGCTTGTATTTGAAAGCAGACGTCCTCTTCTTGCACAGTCTCAGTAAAACACAAGGCACTTTTTGTCTTTGCTGAACATCCAAAGTGGAGCAGCAGTGAACGATGTCCATCTCTGCAGAGCTGTCTTTGTGAATTGATGATGAGTTACGGTCTCTAACGGAGAAGCTCTGCGAGTCTCGGTCGAAGGACAGACTGTTGAATGAAACTTCTGAGCCTTTGCGATGAGTTTTGCACTGGAAAGCAAGCACTTCTCCTTTAACCGCAAGCATTTTTATGCCGTGTTCTGCTGCCATCGCCTTTTGATCTGAAGTCAGTTCAGCTGGAGAAGAAAGTGAAAAGAAACCTCAATATTTTAAGGAAATGCAATATGCTCTCAAAATATTATAACTTTAATCTCGTAATTGCTACAAAATAATTCTCGAAACATTTCGAATTTATTCTCGTGGTATTACGACTTTATTCTCGCAGTGATACGACTTTATTCTCGCAGTGATACGACTTTATTCTCGCAGTGATACGACTTTATTCTCGCAGTGATACGACTTTATTCTCGTGGTATTACGACTTTATTCTCGTGGCATTACGACTTTATTCTCGTGGCATTACGACTTTATTCTCGCAGCGATACGACTTTATTCTCGCAGCGTCTCGACTTTATTCTCGCAGCGATACGACTTTATTCTCGCAGTGATACGACTTTATTCTCGCAGCGTCTCGACTTTATTCTCGCAGTGATACGACTTTATTCTCGCGGTATTACGACTTTATTCTCGCAGCGATACGACTTTATTCTCGCAGCGTCTCGACTTTATTCTCGCAGCGATACGACTTTATTCTCGCAGTGATACGACTTTATTCTCGCAGCGTCTCGACTTTATTCTCGCAGCGATACGACTTTATTCTCGCAGTGATACGACTTTATTCTCGCAGCGTCTCGACTTTATTCTCGCAGCGATACGACTTTATTCTCGCAGTGTTTCGACTTTATTCTCGCAGCGATACGACTTTATTCTCGTGGTATTACGACTTTATTCTCGCAGTGATACGACTTTATTCTCGCAGTGATACGACTTTATTCTCGCAGTGATACGACTTTATTCTCGCAGTGATACGACTTTATTCTCGCAGTGATACGACTTTATTCTCGCAGTGATACGACTTTATTCTCGCAGTGATACGACTTTATTCTCGCAGTGATACGACTTTATTCTCGCAGTGATACGACTTTATTCTCGCAGTGATACGACTTTATTCTCGCAGTGTTTCGACTTTATTCTCGCAGCGTTACGACTTTATTCTCGCGGTATTACGACTTTATTCTCGCAGCGATACGACTTTATTCTCGCAGCGTCTCGACTTTATTCTCGCAGCGATACGACTTTATTCTCGCAGTGATACGACTTTATTCTCGTGGTATTACGACTTTATTCTCGCAGCGATACGACTTTATTCTCGCAGCGTCTCGACTTTATTCTCGCAGCGATACGACTTTATTCTCGCAGCGATACGACTTTATTCTCGCAGCGTCTCGACTTTATTCTCGCAGCGATACGACTTTATTCTCGCAGTGTTTCGACTTTATTCTCGCAGCGATACGACTTTATTCTCGTGGTATTACGACTTTATTCTCGCAGTGATACGACTTTATTCTCGCAGTGATACGACTTTATTCTCGCAGTGATACGACTTTATTCTCGCAGTGATACGACTTTATTCTCGCAGTGATACGACTTTATTCTCGCAGTGATACGACTTTATTCTCGCAGTGATACGACTTTATTCTCGCAGTGATACGACTTTATTCTCGCAGTGATACGACTTTATTCTCGCAGCGATACGACTTTATTCTCGCAGTGTTTCGACTTTATTCTCGCAGTGATACGACTTTATTCTCGCAGTGATACGACTTTATTCTCGCAGTGATACGACTTTATTCTCGCAGTGTTTCGACTTTATTCTCGCAGCGATACGACTTTATTCTCGTGGTATTACGACTTTATTCTCGTGGTATTACGACTTTATTCTCGCAGTGATACGACTTTATTCTCGCAGTGATACGACTTTATTCTCGCAGTGATACGACTTTATTCTCGCAGTGATACGACTTTATTCTCGCAGTGATACGACTTTATTCTCGCAGTGATACGACTTTATTCTCGCAGTGATACGACTTTATTCTCGCAGTGATACGACTTTATTCTCGCAGTGATACGACTTTATTCTCGCAGTGATACGACTTTATTCTCGCAGTGATACGACTTTATTCTCGCAGTGATACGACTTTATTCTCGCAGCGTTTCGACTTTATTCTCGCAGCGATACAACTTTATTCTTGCAGTGTTTCGACTTTATTCTCGCAGCGATACGACTTTATTCTCGCAGCGATACGACTTTATTCTCGCAGTGTTTCGACTTTATTCTCGCAGTGTTTCGACTTTATTCTCGCAGTGATACGACTTTATTCCCGCAGCGATACAACTTTATTCTTGCAGTGTTTCGACTTTATTCTCGCAGCGATACGACTTTATTCTCGCAGCGATACGACTTTATTCTCGCAGCGATACGACTTTATTCTCGCAGTGTTTCGACTTTATTCTCGCAGCGATACGACTTTATTCTCGCAGTGTTTCGACTTTATTCTCGCAGCGTTTCGACTTTATTCTCGCAGTGTTTCGACTTTATTCTCGCAGCGTTTCGACTTTATTCTCGCAGTGTTTCGACTTTATTCTCGCAGCGTTTCGACTTTATTCTCGCAGCGATACGACTTTATTCTCGCAGCGATACGACTTTATTCTCGCAGCGATACGACTTTATTCTCGCAGTGATACGACTTTATTCTCGCAGTGTTTCGACTTTATTCTCACAGTATTACAACTTCATTCTCGCAGTAGTTTGACATTATTCTCGCAGCGATACGACTTTATTCTCGCAGTGTTTCGACTTTATTCTCACAGTATTACAACTTCATTCTCGCAGTGTTTCGACTTTATTCTCGCAGCGATACGACTTTATTCTCGCAGCGATACGACTTTATTCTCGCAGCGATACGACTTTATTCTCGCAGTGTTTCGACTTTATTCTCACAGTATTACAACTTCATTCTCGCAGCGATACGACTTTATTCTCGCAGTGTTTCGACTTTATTCTCGCAGCGATACGACTTTATTCTCGCAGTGTTTCGACTTTATTCTCGCAGCGTTTCGACTTTATTCTCGCAGTGTTTCGACTTTATTCTCGCAGCGTTTCGACTTTATTCTCGCAGTGTTTCGACTTTATTCTCGCAGCGTTTCGACTTTATTCTCGCAGCGATACGACTTTATTCTCGCAGCGATACGACTTTATTCTCGCAGCGATACGACTTTATTCTCGCAGTGATACGACTTTATTCTCGCAGTGTTTCGACTTTATTCTCACAGTATTACAACTTCATTCTCGCAGTAGTTTGACATTATTCTCGCAGCGATACGACTTTATTCTCGCAGTGTTTCGACTTTATTCTCACAGTATTACAACTTCATTCTCGCAGTGTTTCGACTTTATTCTCGCAGCGATACGACTTTATTCTCGCAGCGATACGACTTTATTCTCGCAGCGATACGACTTTATTCTCGCAGTGTTTCGACTTTATTCTCACAGTATTACAACTTCATTCTCGCAGCGATACGACTTTATTCTCACAGTATTACAACTTCATTCTCGCAGTGTTTCGACTTTATTCTCTCAGCGTTTCGACTTTATTCTCGCAGCGATACGACTTTATTCTCGCAGCGTTTCGACTTTATTCTCTCAGCGTTTCGACTTTATTCTCGCAGCGATACGACTTTATTCTCGCAGCGATACGACTTTATTCTCGCAGCGATACGACTTTATTCTCTCAGCGATACGACTTTATTCTCGCAGTGTTTCGACTTTATTCTCGCAGTGTTTCGACTTTATTCTCACAGTATTACAACTTCATTCTCGCAGTAGTTTGACATTATTCTCGTAGTAGTACAACTCTATTAGCGTAGTATTTCGACTTTATTCTCGTAGTATTATGACTTTATCCTCGAAATACATATAAATGTTTTTACGTGGCACTAAATCACTGTTGACGATTAGTTGATGAAATTCATCTGCTTGTAATGTAAACCAATAAGATTTTTATAACAGTACAGCAGACACAAATACATAAAATACTATAAATATCAGTCCTTTGCTAAACTATAATATAATACTAGTCATTTATGTTTGATTTTCATTGATAACTGCTCTACAAATTAATTTTAACTCTAAATAATTGTAAATATTATTACATATTCAGCATTAAGCAACAGTTTAACATGTTTTCACACACGAGCTTTTTAAAGAAATGTAAACATTAACGTAGTTTGTCATCTTAAAGTAAATACCTCAGAACACTGACACTACAGTTCAGCCTTTAATATTAATATAACTTTAACTTGGGAGTCATAGAAAGGGCGATAAATGAATTAATATAACAAAATGCTTTCATACTTCACCTCAGCATGACTTTATCACTTTATATCTTCTCTTCCTCAAAGTGCGCGCGCATTTGCAGCACGTCACGTTCGCCTTTTTCCGGGTGATCCTTAAAGAAACAGTCCTACAGTTCAATCACTGTTTCACAAATAAGTAATGTTGTCAGAGGCTATTACTGTTTTTGGACTCCGCGCATGATGGGATTATTTGCTTTCAATTGCCAAAGCCTATCAGAGGAACTTTATCTCGTTGAGAGAGCCCGATCAAAGGTTTGTTTGACATATAAGAGCCAACATGGCGTCACCACACGTCCAGTTTCGCGGAGCCTGCGATAGATTCCACTGAAGATCAGGCCACTGCTGACTGACAGTGCGCACTAACATGGCGGAGGCAGGACAGGCGGAATCAGAGCAGGTAATCAGACAGTTAAACAAAAGAAACATTTCATGTTATATTCATATCCTAAACGGATTTATAACTGCTATTTTACGCTTTCCAAAAGGACCTCGAGAGCAAGATCGAAGAAACGCGACAGAGGTTTAAAAGCGAGTATGTTGAAGGTGAGTTAGCAGATCGCTAAGTTCATAACTGTTGTGATCTTCACAATAACATTCATTATCATCTCATAATTGTACGTTAATATTACATATTTGAGTATACATAGTGACATTAAGACTTTTGTGCATCATGTGTGCTTTGGTGAAGCTTATAATGAGAGCAGATGTTTATTATTCGATATAACAGCTGTTGGATTCAGCTGTCAGAAAACCTTCACAATGAATGTTTTAATGATTATGTTGTGTTTTGCTGTTGCAAAACTCGTACTAGTGAGAAATAAATAGCAATAAATGCAAAAGCAAGTCGTACAGTCTGTGCTTAAATGCCTTTATGATATTTCCTGGACTGTAGTTTGAAATAATGTTCTCATATATTGCTTTAAAATATTCATTTATAATTTTAGACTTGTTTAACTTTGTCTAGGTGTCTATTTTAAGTTGAGGAAAATATTTATTTGGGTTAATTTATACACGCATACACTTCTAGTCAAAAGTTTTTGAACAGAACGATTTTTAATGATTTTTAAATAAGTCTCTTTGGCTCACCAAATCTGTATTTATTTGATCCAAAGTATAGAAAAAAGCCGTAAATTTTTAAAAATATTTTTACTATTTAAAATAATAGCTTTCTATTTGAATAGATTTTAAAATGTAATTTATTTCTGTGATCAAAGCTGAATTTTTAGCATCATTATCCAGTTTTTAGTGTCACATGATTCTTCAGAAATCAGAAAGTTCAAAAGAACAGCATTCATCTGAATTAAAATGCTTTTGTAACATTATACAACATTTTTTTTCTCACCAATGCTGTATTTATTTGATCCAAAATATAGAAGAAGCTGTAAAAACTCTGAAATATTTTTACTAATTAAAATAACTGCTTTCTATTTGAATACATTTTAAAATGTAATTTATTCCTGTGATCAAAGCTGAATTTAAGTTTCTTTGATAAAAAGAAAGTTCAGAAGAACAGCATTTATCCGAAATAAAAAAAAAACTTTTGTAACATTATACAATTTTAAATGAATATTTTAATGATTTAATAAGTCTTTTACTCACCAAAGCTGTAGTTATTTGATCCAAAGTATAGAAAAAGCTGTAAAAATTGTCAAATATTTTTACTATTTAAAACAACAGCATTTATCCGAAATAAAAGTATTTTGTAACATTATTGTACAATTTTTAAATAAGTCTCTTTTGCTCACCAAAGCTGCATTTATTTGATCCAACGTATAGAAAAAGCATAAAAACTCTGAAATATTTTTACTATTCAAAATAACTGTTTTCTATTTGAATATATTTTAAAACGTAATTTATTCCTGTGATCAAAGCTGAAAATCTATAATTTATGTAATAATTTAATTTCTATAATTTATTAAATGAATCAAAAGTGATGACAAAATATTAATATTATTATTATTAATAATAATAATAATAATAATAAAGGTTTTTAGAGCAGAAAATCTGAATATTAGAATGATTTCCGAAGGATCATGTGACATTAGAGACTGGAGGAATGATGCAAAAAAATCTTGTTTGAAATCACAGGAATAAATTACGTTTCAAAATATATTCAAATAGAAAGCAGTTATTTTAAATAGTAAAAATATTTCAGAATTTTACTGCTTTTGCCGTACTTTAGATCAAATAAATGCAGGCTTGATGAGCAGTACATTAAAACTCTTACTGTTCAAAAACTTTTGACTGGTAACGTATGTAATAAAAGATACGCATGTTAATAACAGAATTATTAATAAGATTGGCTCGCTAATTGAAACCCTGTATTGCTTTTACTATCTCACAGGGTCCCAAGATAAATATGACAGCAGAGACGTGGAGAGACTCTTCAAAGATGAAGCTCTGGTTGAAGGCTACCTCGCATGGAGACACTTTGTTGTGGAAGACACCTTAAAGATGATCGACGAGAGCTTACAGTGGAGGAAAGAGTTTACTTTGAATGGTATGTACAGTATTTGGCCTTGATGTGTTGCTGCTTTTTCGCAGAAGAGGGTGAAATGAGGAAGTTGTTCACATGCATGACTCGCTGCTGTACCGTAAGTCTCGTGAAAAAAAAACATGTCAAGGTCACATTTGACAAAAAGAAAGTGAAACTTGGTTTAGGACTATTTTAGGAATTTTATCACCTAGGAGTTGTCATTCATGCATCTGGACTTTTTTTTTTTTATTTAAATTTTACTTAGTACTTTTTTTTTTTTTTTTTTACATTTTAATATAATATTTAAAAAAAAAAAGATCCTCAACTGCTTTTCATTACTGTAGTAATTTAAAAAAAAAACATTTCAGTAAAAATAGTAGAGTTGGGACTACAGTAAAATTATTGTAATAATATTATAAAATTCTCATTAAAAAAATAATAATTCTCAACTGTGATTTTCATTATTGTGATACAATTATTTTAGCATATTACAGTAAAAAAAATGAAAATGTTAGTTTTTAAAGTTATATTTTAAATTAAAAACTAAAAAATTAGTAAAAATAACATTTTACATTTTTTAAAGTAATATTTGAAAGTCATTCATTTTAATCATTGTAAATTCTTAAATTTATACAATTGTCATTAAAATGTTAGTTTTAAAATATATTTAAAAAAAAATCATGATTATTCTCTGATTCTCATTACTATTTTATTGTTACCTTATAACAGTAAAAATAATTTTTTTTAAATCACTTAAAATTGATTTTTTTGGTGATTTTCATGACTGTAGTACAGTTTTTGAACCACATTTCACAATTTCTGTATGTATTTAAATCAGCATTACAATTATTATTCATTTTAAACAATTTAAAATGTAATTTTAAAACAAAAAAATTGTTCTCAATTTTGATTGTAATTGTGTGATTATACAGTAAAAATACAGTAAAATGTTAAAAATTGTATTATAAATCTTTTAAAATGGAAAAATAAAATCACTTTGATTTTTTCCATGACTGTAGTACAATTATTTTACCATCACAGTGCATTACATTTTATTATTTTTTTTAATGACTAGTACAATTTTAACCACATTACACTACTACTACTATTACTGATGGACTTAAAGATTAAAGTTATTAAGTACTGAAAAGTTGTTATTATTCAGTTCCATAATACTAGTCCATATTAAACATGGATAAACAGTGCATCATTTCTATTTGCTCCATCTGTGTTTTACACTTATAGAGATGTAAAGAATCTGAGCTTTGTGCTCCATTAGAAAGCAAAGCTAAGAAAACATTTAGCTGAACTCCTTCATTGTATGTGGTCATAATCCTCCTCTTGTCTGTGCTTCCTCCTTACGAGCGCCAGTGTTTTAATTCAATCATTTGAGCTGATGTGTTCAACAGAAGAGTTTAAAATAACTTTCATTGCCTCCAAAGCCAACAGAGTCAGTGGTGATTTAGTCTTATCCAAGTGTCATCGAGTTCTTGAGGGAAGCGTGACGTTGGCAGAGTTGCAAGCTGATACTGTTGTGATGATTCAGGAAGAAAATGTGATGAATGAGTGCCATTTTTATTTTTGTTGGCTTCTTCCTGTAGATCTCACTGAGAGCAGTATTCCCAGATGGATGTTTGAGAGCGGCGCGGTTTATCTTCACGGATACGACAAAGAAGGGAACAAACTCTGTAGGTGGAGTTAAAATGAGTCTCGCCTGTTAAAACCACAGTTCAGTGTGTATTTTAATAGCTCATTTATTGAAAGCAGTGTGGAAACATGCCCTTATTATGTTCAAATATATTTTTACTGATTTTAACCTAATTGTGTAATTAACTATCCTCAACTACAGTGGCTGGGAAAAAAACATTTCAAACCAGAACAGGAAAAAAAAAAAAAAAAAAAAAATAGAAGAACATAAAAAGTATTATGTAATTTGTTAAGCATGTATAAAAAAAAAAAAAATCTATAATAATTAAATATATAATTTATTATAAAATAATCATTTCTTAATAATTTCAATGCTTAATACAATTTCTATGCACTAAGAAATAATCATTATTTATTATTTATAATTTATTATTATTATAAATTATTATATATAATAAATAGTAATATATTTATATGCTATAAATATAAAAAAAAAAAAAAACACATTTATAAAATGTATTTATTTAAATAATTATAAGTTAATAAAATGTGTATATACACAATAAGAATAAATGCAATAAATATTGTTAATTTAATAAATAATATATATTTTAATTTTATTAGTAATAATACTAATGTGTTATTGTTATTAATACCTCTAAGACATTTATTTTTAAATTGTAAAACTATTGCACAAAAAAATATATAATTTATACTTTATAAATTTTCCATATCAAATTATATACTTTTTAGAATTTAGATATAATTTATGTATAATAAAAATAAATGAAATATTACAATACATTTAATAAATGTAGTAATAACAATAATAATAAATGTATATACTTTTAATAATATTATTAATAATAGTTAAGTTTGTTATTAATTCAATACTTAATATAAAATACTAAGACATTTATATTTCACTTATAAAACTATTGCACAGTAAAAAAAAAAATTAATACTTAATAAAAAGTCTATAAATTATTTGATATAGTACATTTATTTATATTTTAGATAACAACAACAGTGGTTATAATATTATTACTAACTCTAACACAATTATATTTCAATTATAAAACTATTGCACTGCTAAATAAAATTAATATTTTATAAAAATGTATACATTTTGATATAGTACATTTATTTATTATTTAGATTGCAGTAGCTCATTTATTTAGTAATTTATTATATTATTACATAGTAATTTATTTTTGCTGGAAAACTTAAACTATTTTTTTGGCAGCAGGATTTCTCATGATAAATCTAGTGAAATGATGTAATCTGCCCTCAGAAATGTTGGATATCATGCAAATGTGAAAATAGGCATACATTGCATTCCTAAATACGTTCAACTCAATTATTGTGAACACAGACACTGAAAACGAATTCTTTAGCTGCATCACTCACTTTTTATCTTAAGTCAAATATTTCCCTTGAAGACTTAATGATATCTTTCCATCTGCAGTCTGGTTCAGAGTAAAGCTCCACGTTAAAGATGCCAAGACAATAATGGATAAGAAGCGTTATGTGGCGTTCTGGTTGGAGCGTTACGCCAAACGTGAGCCTGGGATGCCGCTGACGGTCGTGTTCGACATGTCCGAGTCCGGACTCAGTAATATAGTAAGTGCTTGACTTTAATCTACATACTGAAGTTTGGTCTAAAACATTTCAAGACTAACCGGTTGACAATGGTCAAGGTCATTAGCTATACGAGTCGAAGGTGCAAAGAGACAGACACCGCTCACTGGTTTAACACTTTGCAGATTAACATGGCCTTTAAATCCCTTTGGTCAATCCAACTCGCTCTAATCCCAGAGAATTTCCCGTCAAACTGCAAATCTCCTCGTCTCATGTTTCTGCAGCAGAAATGCGGGAGTTTAACGCTGTTGGAAGGCCAAAGCCGCAGCCTAATCAAACTTAATGCGGAGGAATTAGATTGTGCTTTAATTTGCTCACTTTTATGCTTATCTTATATGACTGTAAATTGGCTGCTCGTGTTTATATGAAAAGACTGTCTTTACTCTGGAGATTTGCTTTGATCTTTTAAATGGAATGCTTTTGACAAAGTTAAATCATTCGATTTTCGTATCAGTTGAGGTAGGTTCTTTTTCTTAGTGTAAAATTGTATTTTATTTATTTATTTAAATGATTTTTTTTATTGACCTTTGTGTTGCATCATTAGCGATTTATCAGGAGCCAAGCTGTGAATGTTATGTTGAAATCCCAACAACCGTTTGGAGAAATATTATGAAATTTGGTACATTTATTTTAGTGGGTCTAAACATTATTTGCACCAATTTTAGGGTCTCTGCCTAAAACCCTCTAGCGCCACCTATTAACTAGAAATAATGGTTCCTTTGATTGGAAAGAAAGAAGGAATAAAAAACATTTTATATACTGTATGTATATGAGAATGTTGTGTTGAAATCCTAACAACCATTTGGAGGAATGTTGTGAAATTTGGCACATTTATTTCAGTGGGTCTAATTTTAGGGTCTCTGCCTAAAACCCTCTAGCGCCACCATCAGCTCAAAATATGACTTTGTACTATTGGAACTTTCAACTCTAGTAACCTTTAGAAAATCTATATATAAACAATCTATTTATACACTTTTAATTTAATAATAATAATATTATTATTGTTATTTTATTAGTATTAGTATTATTATTACTACTACTAATATTATTACTAGAAATAATGGTTCCTCTGAAAAAAAAAATGCATCAATACAAGTACATAAAAAAAGTATAAATATGCAAGTAATATGACTTTGTATGATTAGAACTTTCAACTCTAGTAACTTTTAGAACATATATATTACTAGAAATTATTACTACTATAGTGTTTTTCATAATCTTATAACTCAAATTAGTTTAGTCAAATATTAATTTAAAAAAACAATATTTTTTATTATTATTTTTTTTTTTAAATACAAATTGTGCCAAGGAATGATTCTCAGTTTGTTTTTAAGAAAATAATTATAATAACTTAATAAAATTTATATATATGTGACCCTGGACCACAAAACCAGTCTTAAGTCGCTGGGTTATATTTGTAGCAATAGCCAAAAATACATTGCATGGGTCAAAATTCTTGATTTTTCTTTTATGTCAAAAATCATTAGGAAATTAAGTAAAGATCATGTTACATTAAGATTTTTTGTAAAATTCCTACTGTAAACATATCAAAATGTAATTTTTGATTAGTAATATGCATTGTTAAGAACTTAATTTGGACAACTTTAAAGGTGATTTTCTCAGTATTTTGATTTTTTTGCACCCTTAGATTCCAGATTTTCAAATAGATGTATCTCGGCCAAATATTGTCCTATCCTAACAAACCATACATCAATAGAAAGCTTATTTATTGTGCTTCCATATGATGTATATATCTCAGTATTGTAAAATTTAAACTTATGACTGGTTTTGTGGTCCAGGGTCACATATAATGAGAAGAAATGTAATAAATAATATCAGGACACATTTATTTCAATTGATCCGAACATTAATTACACCAATTTTAGGGTCTCTGCCTAAAACTATGTAGTGCCACCATCATTTCAAAATATGACTTTGCACAAATGGTATTTTCAACATAAGTATCCTTTAGAAAATCCTGTCTGGCAAGATAAATCTGCTGATCCAATGGGTTAATGTGTTTATTGTGCTTGTATCTACTGTATATATTTCTCTGTATTAATAATTCTTAGAGAATTTCTTCATATAAAAACTTTTTTTCCCTCCCCCAGTTACAACAGTGACCCTGTCAATATTATAGGTTTTCAAATAAATATCGCATTGTTTTCTTGTAACAAACTTTCATTGAAAAGTAACATTGTGGCTCCCAAGAGTGAATCTGGAGAGCAAGTGTAAGTGTCAACAGCAAATGAAGCTAAAGGTTATTCAAGCGTTCAGTAAACATCAGGATTGCAAAATTAAATGATTAACCGATTGTAGTACAGACTAGGAGTGTTTGTGTTGAGCGGTGCTGGTTGCAGTCTTGTTTACCATTGAATTTGACACCTATTGGTGACCTTTAACAGTTAGTTAGCCAATGGATTAACGGCAGCTTTACAGTTGAACTTGAGGCAATGGTTTAGTCTTGAAGTGGGTCAGTAAAGTAAACACTCTTACTGACATACATTCAAATACTTAAATCTGAGTGAAAAAAATGCTTTGGATATTAAATCATGTCTTAATGATTTTATTCACTTGGATTATGCAAAAAATAGACTTGTTTTCTATCACAGTCCTTTTTAATTTCACATGTAAATAAAGCATTTACCTTAATGTAAATGGTATAGCAAAAACTTTCACATAGCCCATAGATCATCATATCATCCAGCTCTATGAATTGTAGCAAATTAGATTTCCATATTTTTTTCTTTTCTAGGATATGGACTTTGTCAAGTATATCATTAGCTGCTTCAAAGTGTACTATCCAAAGTTTCTTTGTAAGTATATTCTGTTTTAAACCTTATATTATAGGGTTCGTCAAACTGGGTTGATGAAAAGCTAATTAAAACAAAAAAATGGAAAAATTACAGTAAATACATTTTAAAAGGGTGAAATATTTATGACATCAGAAAACTGTTAACATGCAAATGTGATGTCAATTTATTGAAATATTAACTTAAAAATATCAGACTTCAGATATTTAAGGTCAAAGGGGTTCGGATGACCTAAAAAGTTTTGGGAACTCCTGTGTTATAGAGAGAGAGATTTCATATCTTTGTTTAAACATCTTTGATTTGTTGTTCTTGTTTTGTTATGCAGCCAAAATGATCATGTACGAGATGCCTTGGATAATGAATGGTGAGTTTTGATTGGCTCAAGAATAGTCTAGTCTAAACACATCTAGTCCAGCTGTTTATTTATCATAACTTTCTTTTGTGTGGCAGCTGCCTGGAAGATAGTGAAGACATGGCTGGGCCCTGACGCCATCAGTAAGCTCAAGTTTGTCACCAAGAGTGACATCCAGACGTATATCGGCCCAGAGCACCTTCCACCTTACATGGGAGGAACAGTACGTACAAATAACCGAGTTAATTGTTTTTAATAAAATATGACTTGAGGTTATCAAATAAATAATAACAGATGTACTTTGATTAGATATTTTAACCAAAATGTAAAGTTAAATCATTTGATGTCTGTACACTTGATTTATTTGAGCTTTATGTTGCATCATCAGCAATATTTGTTGTGCTGCAACCCTTAAAACCATTTGGAAGATTGCCATGAAATTTGGCACATTTATTTCAGATGGTCTGAACATTAATCAGATCAATTTAAGAACATCTGACTAAAATCCTCAAGCACAGCCATGAGTTCAAAATATAGCTTCCTGTATGATTGTAACTTTAGAAATTGTGTATGTTGAAGCCCCAAGAACCGCTTGGAGTATCATAAAATTTATTGCAATAGGGCTAAATATTAATTTCACTAACTTTAGAGTTTTTGGATCTAGCACAACAGTCAACTCAAATTCTGACTTTATGATTAAAACTAGAAAAATTTGTGTATTTAGCTTTCCATAAGAGCTGTGTAGAGAAAAGTCATGAAATTTGGCAAATTTATTGCAATGGGTCTAAACATTAATTGCACCAACTTTAGGGTTTCTGCTTAAAACCCTTTAGTGCCACAATCAGCTGATTGTGTATTTTTCTTACTCTAATGTTGAATCCCCAAGAACCGCTTGGAGGAACGCTGTGAAATTTGGTGCATCTTTTGCTAAGGGTCTAAACAATAATTGCACCAACATCAGGGGTTCTGCCTAAAAATCCTTTACCACCACCATCAGTTCAAATTATGACTTAAAAACTAATTGTGTATTTTGCTGATTCTAATGTTGAATCCCCAAGAACCGCTTGGAGGAACATAATAATATTTGGCACATTTATTGTAAAGGTTTTAAAAATTAATTGCACCGACTTTGAAGTATCTGCTTAAAACCCTTTAGCACCACCATCATCTCAAAATATGACTTCATGATTGTAACTAGAAAAAAACTGTTTTTTTAGTCTAATGTTGAAACCTCAAGAACCGCTTGGTTAAACGTTGTGAAATTTGGAATCTATTGCAAAGGGACTAAACATTAATTGCACCAACTTTAGGACTTCTGCTTAAAACCCTTTAACACCACCATCAGCTCAAATTATGGCTTCATGATTTTAACTAAAAAAAAAAAAATGTGTATTTTGTTTAGTCTAATGTTGAAACCCCAAGAACCGCTTGGAAGAACATCATGAAATTTGGCACATTTATTTCAGATGGTCTGAACATTAATCAGATCAATTTAAGAACATCTGCCTAAAATCCTCAAGCACAGCCATGAGTTCAAAATATAGCTTCCTGTATGATTGTAACTTTAGAAATTGTGTATGTTGAAGCCCCAAGAACCGCTTGGAGTATCATAAAATTTATTGCAATAGGTCTAAATATTAATTGCACTACATTTAGAGTTTCTGGATCTAGCACAACAGTCAACTCAAATTCTGACTTTGATTAAAACTGGAAAAATTTGTGTATTTAGCTTTCCATAAGAGCTGTGTAGAGAAAAGTCATGAAATTTGGCAAATTTATTGCAATGGGTCTAAACATTAATTGCACCAACTTTAGGGTTTCTGCTTAAAACCCTTTAGTGCCACAATCAGCTGATTGTGTATTTTTCTTACTCTAATGTTGAATCCCCAAGAACCGCTTGGAGGAACACTGTGAAATTTGGTGCATCTTTTGCTAAGGGTCTAAACAATAATTGCACCAACATCAGGGGTTCTGCCTAAAAATCCTTTACCACCACCATCAGTTCAAATTATGACTTAAAAACTAATTGTGTATTTTGCTGATTCTAATGTTGAATCCCCAAGAACCGCTTGGAGGAACATAATAATATTTGGCACATTTATTGTAAAGGGTCTAAAAATTAATTGCACCAACTTTGAAGTATCTGCTTAAAACCCTTTAGCACCACCATCATCTCAAAATATGACTTCATGATTGTAACTAGAAAAAAACTGTTTTTTTAGTCTAATGTTGAAACCTCAAGAACCGCTTGGTTAAACGTTGTGAAATTTGGAATCTATTGCAAAGGGACTAAACATTAATTGCACCAACTTTAGGACTTCTGCTTAAAACCCTTTAACACCACCATCAGCTCAAATTATGGCTTCATGATTTTAACTAAAAAAAAAAAAAATGTGTATTTTGTTTAGTCTAATGTTGAAACCCCAAGAACCGCTTGGAAGAACATCATGAAATTTGGCACATTTATTTCAGATGGTCTGAACATTAATCAGATCAATTTAAGAACATCTGCCTAAAATCCTCAAGCACAGCCATGAGTTCAAAATATAGCTTCCTGTATGATTGTAACTTTAGAAATTGTGTATGTTGAAGCCCCAAGAACCTCTTGGAGTATCATAAAATTTATTGCAATGGGTCTAAACATTAATTGCACCAACTTTAGGGTTTCTGCTTAAAACCCTTTAGTGCCACAATCAGCTGATTGTGTATTTTTCTTACTCTAATGTTGAATCCCCAAGAACCGCTTGGAGGAACACTGTGAAATTTGGTGCATCTTTTGCTAAGGGTCTAAACAATAATTGCACCAACATCAGGGGTTCTGCCTAAAAATCCTTTACCACCACCATCAGTTCAAATTATGACTTAAAAACGAATTGTGTATTTTGCTGATTCTAATGTTGAATCCCCAAGAACCGCTTGGAGGAACATAATAATATTTGGCACATTTATTGTAAAGGGTCTAAAAATTAATTGCACCAACTTTGAAGTTTCTGCTTAAAACCCTTTAGCACCACCATCATCTCAAAATATGACTTCATGATTGTAACTAGAAAAAAACTGTTTTTTTAGTCTAATGTTGAAACCTCAAGAACCGCTTGGTTAAACGTTGTGAAATTTGGAATCTATTGCAAAGGGACTAAACATTAATTGCACCAACTTTAGGACTTCTGCTTAAAACCCTTTAACACCACCATCAGCTCAAATTATGGCTTCATGATTTTAACTAAAAAAAAAAAGTGTATTTTGTTTAGTCTAATGTTGAAACCCCAAGAACCGCTTGGAAGAACATCATGAAATTTGGCACATTTATTTCAGATGGTCTGAACATTAATCAGATCAATTTAAGAACATCTGCCTAAAATCCTCAAGCACAGCCATGAGTTCAAAATATAGCTTCCTGTATGATTGTAACTTTAGAAATTGTGTATGTTGAAGCCCCAAGAACCGCTTGGAGTATCATAAAATTTATTGCAATAGGTCTAAATATTAATTGCACTAACTTTAGAGTTTCTGGATCTAGCACAACAGTCAACTCAAATTCTGACTTTGATTAAAACTGGAAAAATTTGTGTATTTAGCTTTCCATAAGAGCTGTGTAGAGAAAAGTCATGAAATTTGGCAAATTTATTGCAATGGGTCTAAACATTAATTGCACCAACTTTAGGGTTTCTGCTTAAAACCCTTTAGTGCCACAATCAGCTGATTGTGTATTTTTCTTACTCTAATGTTGAATCCCCAAGAACCGCTTGGAGGAACACTGTGAAATTTGGTGCATCTTTTGCTAAGGGTCTAAACAATAATTGCACCAACATCAGGGGTTCTGCCTAAAAATCCTTTACCACCACCATCAGTTCAAATTATGACTTAAAAACGAATTGTGTATTTTGCTGATTCTAATGTTGAATCCCCAAGAACCGCTTGGAGGAACATAATAATATTTGGCACATTTATTGTAAAGGGTCTAAAAATTAATTGCACCAACTTTGAAGTTTCTGCTTAAAACCCTTTAGCACCACCATCATCTCAAAATATGACTTCATGATTGTAACTAGAAGAAAACTGTGTTTTTTTAGTTTAATGTTGAAACCTCAAGAACCGCTTGGAGGAACATTGTGAAATTTGGTACATTTATAGCTAAGGATCTAAACATTAATTGCACCAACTTCAGGGTTTCTCCCTAAAGCCATCTAGCGCCACCATCAGCTCAAATTATGACTTCATGATTGTAACTAGAAAAAAACTGTTTTTTTAGTCTAATGTTGAAACCTCAAGAACCGCTTGGTTAAACGTTGTGAAATTTGGAATCTATTGCAAAGGGACTAAACATTAATTGCACCAACTTTAGGACTTCTGCTTAAAACCCTTTAACACCACCATCAGCTCAAATTATGGCTTCATGATTTTAACTAAAAAAAAAAATGTGTATTTTGTTTAGTCTAATGTTGAAACCCCAAGAACCGCTTGAAGGAACATCATGAAATTTGGCACATTTATTGCAAAGGGTCTAAACATTAATTGCACCAACTTTAGCGTTTCTGCTTAAAACCCTTTAGCACCACCATCAGCTCAAATTATGGCTTCATGATTGTAACTAGAAAAACTAATTGTGTATTTTGCAGTCTAATGTTAAAACCCCAAGAACCACATAAAGGAACTTGTGAAATTTAGCATATTTATTGCAAAGGGTCTAAAGATTAATTGCACCAACTTTAGATGTTCTGCTTAAAAACTTTAGCACCTCCATCAGCTCAAATTTTGACTTCATGATTAAAACTGATGTATTTTGCCGAGGAACATCATGAAATTTGGCACACTTATTGCATTGGGTCTAAACATTAATTGCACAAACTTAAAACCCTCTAGTGCCACCAAGTTTAAATATGACTTTTCATGATTATATCTTTAGAAAAATTGATTGTGCATTTTGCTTCATCTAATATTAAAACCCCAAGAACTATTTGAAGAAACGTCATGAAATTTGGCACATTTATTGCTAAGGGTCTAAACATTTATTGCACCAACTTTAGGATATCTGCCTAAAACGGTGCCACCATCATCTCAAAATATTTTTTTTTATGATTTTTGAATCTAGAAGCATAAATCTAGGCAACAAACTGATAATACATTGCAAGATTACAAAGATTCGTTAACATTCTTTTATGTGACAGGACGAATTCAAATACAGTTATCCGCCTCTCCTGGACGATGACTTCCAGTCTCCAATCTGTGAAAACGGTCCAATTGTCAGCGAAGATGAGGGTGACATCAAGGATACTGAATCAGAGTCTAAAGAGACTCTCGAATCCAGTTTCAACGCTGATCAATCCATCAAACCCAAAAAGGTATACCACATTTACTCATTCATACACTGCATTCTGTCTAATCTAACGTTTCCTTGTTCACATATCGAGGTCACATTTCTCCAACAATCAAAAGAAATTATATTTTGCAAGATTTTTTGCAACTTGGTAACAAGAATTAGACAGAAAAATGTCTTTAACCCTATAAAGCCATCATATTTGATGCAAATTTGTAAGGAAAATTTACATAGCTTTTGTATACAATCTACTACATGCATTCTGTTGTGTCTTTTTACTGTCAAATCAAAATCAAAACTTAATAACTTAAGGACACTTACTTGACTGAAGCTTGGCTTGATTCTCCATGAACCATTTTTTTTTTTATAAAACTGTGAATCTCAAATCTGATCATCAGGATCTTTTGAGGAAAGTTTGTTTCCAGAAGCTTTACTTTCGCTGTTCCTCAATGGTGGTCTCGATAAACTGTTCACTTTTTAATTGTTTTTTGACTATTATTTCATAAGTCAGCCTTAATAAAATGAATCCTCATGAAAATAGTGAGAAAAATCTTAATGGTTCTGGAAACAGCCTTTTGATTTTGAAATGTGACCCGAACATGATCTTAATCAGTTTAATAAAGTTAACTCCTCTTCACCCGTTACTCGATCTACTGCTCATTCTTTGATTCTGCTCTTACTTTTGAATCATTTAATTTGAGTAATTCTTATACTTTTGTCTAATTTATGCATTTGAGCTTCTAAATCAATCTTTGACCATTGTGATTTGAAATCAAAGCATGCTGATGCTGCACACTAAAGCTTCTGCTGTATTTTTGCTTTTATACTGAAGTTGAAATGAGAGACGCTGTTAAAACATCTGTTTGAACACTTTCATACACTAATGATTTTGAAAATTTATTTTGTAAATACTTGAAAAACTGAAAGAAAGACATGAACTTTTAAGTAGAAAGAACAATTTTTTTTTGGTAAAACGTAGTCCAATTATATTTATTTATTTTATAGTGTACTTATAAAACAAGCAACAATCTTTTTGTTTACCATGATCTCTAGGAATTTACCATGATCTTTAGGAAATGTAATGTTAAATGTAAAATTGCTACAATATTCATAAAATTAAAACCATAAAACAACATCACGTGGAATAAAATAAATGTTAACAAATATATAAATGTATATTAAGTTTTTAAAAAGTCTTAAGTTTTTTAGATTTTAGCTAGTTTACAATATTTCCAATATTTCTCATTTTCATTTAGTGTAACAATGTAAAAAAAGAAATAAAAATGAATAAACATCTGTATGAACACTTTCATACACTGAAAATTTGATGTAAGATTTATTTTGTAATTATTTGTTAAATTGTTATAAAGAAATAGAAATTTTAAGTACAAAGAATCAATTATTATTATATTTATATATTTATTTATTTATTTATTTATTTATTTTGGTAAAACAGTCCAGTAATTTGTTTTATTTACAACTTAGATTTTTTTTTTTTACAGTATACCCATACAACAAGCAACAATCTTTAAGAAATTTGATGTGATCTTTAGGAAATTTAATGCTCAAATTAAAAGTCACCAAAATAGTCACAACAGGGTTATTATAGTTACTAAAACCATTAAAAAAAAACCTTAAAACTAAGTAAAAAAAATTATAAAATAAAATAATAAATTATATTTTAAAACCATTAAAAACCTTAAAAAAGAGAAAATGAAATTAAGAAATGTTGCTTTGGAAATGAATTAAAATAATAATAATATTATATATTATTATTATTTATTAATGTATATACACACTGTAACAAAAAAAAGTTCATTCAACTTAAAAAAGTAAGTGTTCATGCTGCATTAAAATTTTAAGTCTAGTCAACATGAAATGTTAAGTTATACTATATGAAAACGTGGATATTTGAGTTGAGTAAACTTAAAATTTCAAGGCAGCACAAACACTTTTTTAGGTTGAAACATTTTTTTTACAGTGTGTGTGTATATATATATATATATATTATTTATTATATATATATTATTAATTATATAATATTATATAGTATATTAATTATATAATATATATTATTATTATTAATCTCTACATCTCTAAAACCATAAAAACCCTTAAAATTAAGTAAAAAGATTTTATGGGATTTTATGGTTTTAATAATTATAATAACGATATATATAAAAAAATAATTAGAACTATAGACATTTAAAAACTAAAAACTAAATAAAAACACAAGATTTTCTCAAAACTTTAAAACTGACAAGAAAACAGAAAATATAGAAAAAAAAAGAGAAAATGAAAATAAGAAATGTTGCTTTGGAAGTAAGTTCAGATTAAAAAAAAAATTCAAAGGGAAACTATAATAAACATACATACATATACATATATATATATATATATATATATATATATATATATATATATATATATATATATATGTGTGTGTGTGTGTGTGTGTGTGTGTGTGTGATATATACACATTTAAAAACTAAAAAAAATAAATAAATACACAAGATTTTTTAAAAAGCTTCAAAACTGACAAGAAAGCAGGAAATATATATATATTTTTTAAATGGCATCTTAATACTACAATAATAGTAATTCACAATGTTGCTTATATAAATCACCAGCAAAATTAATGTGAATATTCAGTTTATATTTTTTGTGTTGACGTTTATCATAGTATTTCTGCTCAATTGTGAAGAATAGATGATTTTGTGGTTGTTTAGCGGTCATCTTGCATCTGTAAATCAAAACAAGCCTCATTCCAGTCCTTCAAGCCGATGCATTGTGCTGGTTAACGCTCATCGTCACTCTCATCTCTGATCTCATCAACTAATCAAGCGTCCATGCCGTCTCTCAGTCTTCTGATCTGGTAGTGTTCGTCTCAATAGACGTGATTGATCTTACACATGCTAATACTGACAAAGCATCTCATTGATCGCTCAGATTGATCATGTGACTCTCAAACTCTGATTGATTTGGCATGAGAAGAAGTGTTTGAAGGCCTTTTCCTCCGATCCTTTTCCAATGTTCGAGTGCATAATTCGAGTTTCTCCATAAAGCAATTGATTCATGACTGCAAGTGTGCAAAGTGATTCATCTGATTCACGACTATTGAAGAATTGGAGAAAATCAATGGAAGAAACTCAGAGTTGCACTTGTGCGTCGTGTTTTTCTCATGTCCCTCTCTGTTTGTCTTAAAACAAGGACTGGTAAGACATTGTAGATGTTTCTACACCCTCAAGTGCCTGCAGTTCCCAGAGCGAAAGCAGATTCATCCCATGCGTCCATCCATTTTCAACGACGCCGAATGAACGAGACGCTTCTGTTTGCTCAACTTTGAGTGGCATTTTAATCCATTTTTAATTGATTTTTTGTAATCAAACTACCGTCTGGTTACGGGGTTTATTAGATTCGATCAATCAAAACTAAATGAAGACGTTATTTCAGCAGCTTTACTTGATTATCTGTGTTATTGTGGTAAACGTCTCAGGGCTCATGCACACTGGAGAATACTGTTGTTAGAAACCCAAAACCGGTTCGTGAGCGTCTGCATTCCTCTAATGTGAACATGTCAAGCATACGAGAAAAACAGAGTGTTTCCTGCTGAATCTACGCAAAAGAAATGGTTTTCTCTGAGATACAGGTCTGAATGATCCCTCATGTTGGGTCAGTTTAACCTGAAGATTATATCTTTATTTTCTGAAAATGAAACTGGACTTTCTTTGAAAGAACTCTAGATCTGACCTCATGCAACTCCATTTTTGAGCCGAAATAATCCACAAATAATGCTTTTATTTTTTTTTTTTTTTTTTTTTTTTTTTTAATCGATCAGTTTTAAAAAGAAATACAAAACCTGTTCTAGTGAAAGAAAACAAGCTTATAAAAAGATTTAATCCAAGTTTTGGTGATTAATATAGCTTGTGTTTTTTTTTTTTTAAAGAATGCTCTTTTGCTCAGCAAGTCTGCATTTATAAGGTTCAAAATACAGGAAAAATGAAATATTTTTGCCATTTAAAATAACTGCTTTCTGTTTGAAAGTATTTTAAAATGTAAATGTAAATTTATTTGATGATTTTTTTAAACAAGTCTCTTTTGCACACCAAAGCTGTATTTATTTGATCTAAAGTATGGAAAAAGCAGCAAAAATTGTGAAATTTTTTTACTATTGAAAATAACTGCTTTCTATTTGAAAAGATTTTAAAATGTAATTTATTTCTGTGATTTAAAAGCTGAATTTTCAGCACCATAACTTCAGTCTTCAGAAACCATTCTAATCTGATTTGCTGTTCAAGATATATTTTTATTATCATCAATATTTTAAACAGTTGAGTACATTTTTTCAGGATTTTTTGAGTAGAAAGATCTGCATTTATCTGAAATAAAAAGCTTTTGTAACATTATACACTTTCCCATTCAAAAGCTTGGAGTCAGTGTATTATTATAATAATGTATTTTTAATTTTTATTCAGGAAGGTCGTTATAGAATTGATACTTTTATTAAGGATGCTTTCAAAATTGATCAAAAGTGATGATAAAGACATTTATAATGTTACGAAGTATTTCGTTTTCAGATAAATGCTGTTATTTTGAACTTTATTCATATTACAAACGTGAAAAAATAAAAATAAAAAATCTACTCCGTTGTTTAACATAAATGTTTTTCTGAGCAGCAAATCAGAATATTAGAATGCTTTCTGAAGGATCATGTGACACTGAAGACTGGAGTAATTATTCTGAAAATTCAGCTTTGAGCACAGAAATAAATTACATTTTAAAATATAAATAGAGAACTGTTATTTTAATTAATAAAAATATTTAAAAATTGTACTGTTTTTGCTGTACTTTGAATCAAATAAATGCAGGTTTTAGTTTTTGGATGAAAAGTCGTTTTAAACTCATTTTCTCCATCAGATTTGTAGAAATGTGTCATTCCGTCACTGTCCCACCAATGGATCTTCTGCAGTGAATGGGTGCCGTGTCCAAACAGCTGATAAAAGCATCACAATAATCCACAGCACTCCAGTCCATCAGTTAACATCTTAAAACAAAAGCTGAAGTTACATAATAATATTATTTTTTCCAAGTAACTAGTAAAGTAACACATTACTTTTTATTTGACAAGAAAATATCCTACTTTTTCAAATAAGTAACACCAGTTACTTTTTCCCTCATTTATTGATTAAAAGCTCTCCTGTCCCCATGTTGAGAGAAATTGTGAGTAAGATGTTACTTTAGTTCTAGAATAAATGCGAACATGCATTAATTCATTTCACTCACTAAAAAACAGATACGGTGTTCTTCAAAACGAATAAAAACACTGAAATTCAATGCAAATCTGCAATAATTAAATGTGTTAAATAATACAAATATCCTTTATGTACTTAATCCCATTTTATTAATCGACGTCTTCGCTGCCGACCTTCGATGATCCAATTCATCCATACTAATAAGCTAAAATTACTCAAGATAATCTAACATTTGTTTTCCTTTTTTTATTTCTGCAAGAGTTGACTTTTTTTTCTTCTGCGGTCTATACAGATGTGAATTTATTTTTCTCTAAGCCTGAGGCTTTTGCTGTAAAAAGGCTTTTACATTTGCCAAAAATAGAACTTTTTATATTAAAAACAAACAAGCAAGCCCTGCCCAGATTTAAAAAGCAACGCAAAAGTAACATAATTACTTTCCATAAACATAATTAGTTACTTTAACTCAATATTGTAATGCATTACTTTTAAAAGTAACTTTCCCCAACACTGTTTAAGACATTAAGTAAAATAATCTAGTCCATAATCTATAATAATGCTACCTCCATTGGAAAAAGTAGTCAGATTCAGAATTCTGCACAAATCAAGCAACGTTTACAAGCCAAAACAGCTCTAAACAAAAACGTATATTTGTAGCAATAGACGATAATACATTGTCGATTTTTGTTTTATGCCAAAAATCATTAGGATATTAAGTAAAGATCATGTTCCATGAAGATATTTTGTAAAAGTCCTATCGTAAATATATCAAAACTTAATTTTTGATTAGTAATATGCATTGCTAAGGGCGATTTTCTCAATATCTAGATTTTTTTTTTTGCACCCTCAGATTTTGAAATAGTTGTATCTCGGCCAAATATCATCCTATCCTAACAAACCATACATCAATAAAAAGCTTATTTTAAACTTGTTTTTACCTTTTTGTAATCCGGGGGTCACAAATTTGTTTAGAGCTCTGCAGATTTCTCTCCTGCTTCAAACCAGACCACTTTTATTATTGGAGGAAGTGTTATTATATCTGTATTTTAGTTAAAAGCGTCTTAATGATGGATTCGTTTCAGCTTTTGTCTTCTCAAGATGTTAACTGATGGACTGGAGTGTGGTATGGATTACTTGTGGATTATTGTGATGTTTTTATCAGCTGTTTGGACTCTCAATCTGACGGCACCCATTCACTCCAGAGGATTTGTTGTTGGAACAGTGATGGAATGACACATTTCTACAAATCTGATGAAGAAACAATATCTTGGGTGGCCTGAGGATGAGCACATTTTCAGCCAATTTTAAATTTTTAGGTGAACTACTCCAGGATTTCTCTCCATATAGTGGACTTCAATGGTGCTCAATGCATTGAAGGTTAAAATTGCAGTTTTTTTTTTACCATTTTTTTTTTTTGAAAATAACCATTTGTTTCACTAGATAAGACCGTTATTCCTTGGCTGGGATCGTTTAGAGCTCTTTAAAACTGCATTTAAACTACATTTTGGACGTTTAAACTTGGGGCACCATAGAGAATATATAGAGAAAAGTCCTAATGTGTTAATTTCTTTGCAACTGATGTAATGCACAATCTGAGCTACTTCTTCTAGTGTATATGAGCCCTGAGACCATAGAGGAACTACTGTACACCACTGTCATATGATTGCTTTGTTTATTAGCATTTCCACCAGATTTAACATCTACACTGTGAGGTATTTGTTAACCATTAAATCATTTCAGCTTTGCACTAAAACTTCGATAAATGAAGCCTTTCCACATTTACATTTCATAAACAAGTGTTATTATTATTTTACAATTACGATTTTGAAGAAAAACAATGCTGTGATTCATTACTGTATGTTTGCCAACGATGGATAACACAATGAAAATCATTTCATCACTAATGATCAATGAACTAATAAATAGACACTAATGATTAAATGATTTACTGACATTATCAAATGTAATCTAATGTGAAGAACATTTCATGTAATCTAATTGTCATTTTCAATCAAAAACTAAATAAAGTCCAGAACATTTCAAATCTAATCTGCCTCTTTAATTTATGAGTGCATCATAAGGCCAGTTCGGTCGATTGTGCCAACCAATGACACCGTGACCTTTGACCCCTGACCCCTGACACACATCCTCTCCCGCCTTTTCCACGTGTTCAGTTGCGCCAGAGTTTTGCTTCAACTTTGTTTCCACTTCTGCAGCACAAGGTCAAAGAAAGCGTGTGTTCAGCAGTTTTTGTTTCATTTCCACGTGTGTTTTGGCGGTTTATGACTAAACGAAGTGGATGAAAGTTCCTCCAATGGTTAAAATGGGAAATCACAACCTGGTGGTATCAGTGTGTATTCATTGACTCATTATGACCTTCTTCCCCATTTTTGATGCCATTAAATCCATTGGTTTCTGTTGATTTGTATAAAGTTGAGGCCTGCTTGACTTGGTAACATTTCAGTCAGTCGTGTGGTCATAAAAATCAACAATTCTCAGTTGCTTTTTTGGTTTTATCTTCAAAAACCCTTCTTATTCTGCCATTTAGTGCAATTAATGTGTCACACAGGTTGTTAATCTTAAAATATCTCCTTTTTTTGAACAAGTTCATGAGCAGGAAATCAGACCTGGTCATTATAATGATCTGAAATGTGTTTTGCAGGTTAATTTCATTGAAGATAGTCAAAAGTCAGATGATCTGGACAGAGGAGAACCTGGACGACTAAGAGGAGCTAGAAAACCTACGACCACTTTTAAGGGCACTTTACTTCACATCAGGTAAATCACTAGTGAATAGTCAATTTACTAATTTACTAGTCACTAAAAAAAAAAAAAATATTGAATTATTTTAATTTATATTGCACCAATGTAATAATACACAGTCATAAACAACAATATTTATCTTCAGATATTCATTATATATGAAGATGCGTGGAGACGTCAGTAAACTTTTTTTTTTTTTTTGAAAGCGTTTATTCAATTTTCA
>NC_133368.1:49593345-49624601 GCF_049309525.1 Garra rufa | reverse complement strand
TCATTTTCTGTATTTCGTGTGTGTATTTCTGTCAAATAATCAGCGTGTTTCAAAGCTCTTCTCTGACACTGAAGACACAAAGCCTGGTTCCAGACGGACCCGAGCAAACAGAATCACGGCTGACAATCATCCAGTTCAAGTGTCCTCATCGCTGCTGCCTCTGTTACCATGGAAACCAGCATCAGCATCAGCACCATCACCGTCTGGAGCTTCAACACCGTCTGCCTCGCATCGGCTGGAATGGTGAGTCTGATGGCTTTTTGTATTGCCGTTTTCTTAAGATACAGCATTTCATCACTTCATTCATGGTGAATGGGTGCCGCCAGAATGAGAATCCAAACAGCTGATAAAAACATCACAATAATCTACAAGTAATTGACACCACTCCAGTCCATCACTTTACCTCTTGAGAAGACAAAAGCTGAAATGAATCCATCATTAAGACTTTTTGAACTAAAATACGAGTTCATTATCCTTAATAATGCTTCCTCCAGTGAAAAAAGTGGTCTGGTCTGAATCGGGAGAGAAATCTGCACAGATCAAGCAGCGTTTACAAGCCAAAACAGCTCCAAACAAACTATACTTTTTAACCACAAATGCTCATCTTGTCCAGCTCTGTTATGCGCATACATACTCTGTGTTTTCTGGTTCAAGACAGTTAGGGAATGTCAAAAAATTCCCATCTCATTTTCTCCTCCAACTTCAAAATCGTCCTTAATCGCTGCGGAAGTACCGACCCGTGTTTACAAAGTGAACATGCAAAGAAGATCAAACACTCTCTTTACAAAAAAACACAGTAAAACAGCAATGAAGGACGATTTTATTAAAGTTGAAGGAGAAAATGAGATGGAAGTTTTTTTGACATACCCTAACTGTCTGAAAGTAGACAATCATTTGAGGTTAAAAAGTGTGTAAATTGTAATTTTTTTTTAAAAGGGGTCATCGGATGCCCATTTTCCACAAGTTCGTATGATCCTTTAGGGTCTTAATGAAAAGTCTCTAATGTACTTTGGTTAAAAATTCTCAATAGTAGTGTAAAAAAACACCCTTTTACCTTTTTGCTCTGCAAAATTTCAGCTCATTTTAAGACATGGCCCCTTTAAATGCCACCGAGCTCTGCTAGCCCCGCCCCTCTCTGGGGTTATGTTTACTTTAGCTGCATTTAGCTGCGTTTATCGACGAAACTTGCCAACAAGCACTTTATTAAGAAAGGCTGTTTGCAAAGATGCATTAAAAACCCTTCTACTCACTTCTGCTGTGAGATGATTCGCACGAACAGACGCATATGTAGATCGGGATCGGCGCTTTCATCCTAAAAGCGAAATTAACGTTAAACCTCTGCATCTTCAGCGGCTCAGATGTCGGGAGTAAATGACGACTGCTATGTTCATTATTACATCCTCGATCGCTCAATTAGAGTCTTCCTCTGCACCTGAGTCGCACAATGGCGATCGTATTCGGACTGTTTCAACTCGATGAGGGCGGGGCTGAAGTAAGGCGCTCATGTCAATCAACTATCGTGGGAGGGGCCTCTGTGTGTGTGTGGTCTCACCCACAAGAAGCTGAAAATGATCTGATTTTAAAAAGGGGATATTACTTTTAAAGATTAAAAAAATACCACTGGGTGGATTTTTATCATTGTAGGGTGGTTGTGTACACAACCTGCCAACACACATTAATGTTCAAACAACATGGAAAAGTGAGTTTTGCGTCCGATGACCCCTTTAAGATACAGCATTTCATCACTTCCTCTGGAGTGAATGGGTGCCGTCAGAATGAGAGTCCAAACGGCTGATAAAAACATCACAATAATCCACAAGTAATGCACACCACTCCAGTCCATCAGTTAACATCTTGAGAAGACAAAAGCTGAAACAAATCCATCATTAAGACTTTTGAATTAAAATGCATAAAGAGTTCATAAAGTGGTCTGGTCTGAATCAGGAGAGAAATCTGCACAGATTAAGCACTGTTTACAAACCAAAACAGCTCTAAACAAATATGTGGCTGAATTTTGATGTTGTCATGCCCCGTTGTCATCCAAAATGTTTGTCTTTCTTTCTTCAGTTGTAAAGAAATAGTTTTTTTGAGGAAAACTTTTCAGGATTTCTCTCCATATAGTGGACTTCTATGGTGCCCCCGAGTTTAAATGCAGCTTCAAAGGGCTCTAAGCAGAAGTACCCTTTACCCAAAAAATAAATAAATAAATAAATAAAAATAAAAAACAGTAAAAGAGCAATGTAGGACGATTTTAAAGTTGGAGGAGAAAATAAGATGAAAGTGTAAATTAACAAAAAAAATTAACAAAAAAAAAACAATTGTTTTACTAGATAAGACGCTTGGTCAGGGCCCCCTTGGCATCACATTTCGACACCCCTTTAGCATTGTTTTTTGATGCGCAGGGTCCTCCATTGTTTTCAGTTGTTTGTCTTAATTTAATGGTTTGCATGCATTTGCAAAAAATATAAATAATTTTATATAAAATTATACTTTGATTGCACTTAAACCCACCCCTACCCTAAACCTGCCCACTTCTGAACAATATAAAACACAGGCAAATATAAGTAGTCACAGGTATTTTTTGCAAAAAAACTGACCATAAACAAGCAGTGTAAAGCATTACAAAAAAAGTCCTGTTGCATTCCAAATCTTCTAAAGCCATATGATATCTTTATGCGAAGAAGAGCGTAAAACGTAAGGTTTTAATCACTGAAAATGATCCCACTAAGTTAACATCAACGTCTCATTTCAAAAAGATACTCCCAAACGTTTGCGATAACTTGCAATGAGTCTGTTACAGCGCTGTGCAGGAATTTTGGTCCACTCATCTCGGCAGAATTGTTGTAATTCAGCCACATTGGAGGGTTTTCCAGCATGAACCGCCTTTTTAAGGTCATGCCACAGAATCTCAATAGGATTCAGGTCAGGACTTTGACTAAGCCACTCCGAAGTCTTCATTTTGTTTTTCTTCAGCCAATCAGAGGTGGATTTGCTGGTGTGTTTTAGATCATTGTCCTGCTGCAGAACCCAAGTTCGCTTCAGCTTGAGGTCACCAACAGATGGCCGGACATTCTGCCCTCCAAAGGCAAAGTGCAGTAACTACGCCAACACTGAAACTGAGAAAAATGCCTTTAAAGTTTTTACGCCAGCTAGTCAAACCTGTTGACACTCCTGTTTCAATGAAACACTCTCGTTTCTCTGGGACAAAATTGAACCAGGAGACTTTGCCACAAGACAAAACAGTTGTCACAAAGTCGATTTTAAGCCTTAACTCAATTTTGATCAAATGCGTAGTTACTGTGCTTTGCCTTTGGAGGGCAGCATTGTCCTTCAGGATTTTTTGGGTAGACAGCAGAATTCATGTTTCCATTTATCACAGCAAGTCTTCCAGATCCAGAAGCAGCAAAACAGCCGCAGAACATCACACTACCACCACCAGATGTTACTGTTGGTATGATGTTCTTTTTCTGAAATGCTGTTACTTTTACGCCAGATGTAATGGGACACACACCTTCCCAAAAGTTCAACTTTTGTCTCATCAGTCCTCACAGTATTTTCCGAAAAGTCTTGGGGATCATCACAATGTGTTCTGGCAAAACTGAGACGAGCCTTTATGTTCTTTTTGCTCAGCAGCGGTTTTCGTCTTGGAACTCTGCCATTCAGGTCTCTTTCTTATGGTGGAGTTATGAACACTGACCTTAACTGAGGCAAGAGAGGCCTGCAGTTCTTTAGATGTTGTTGTGGGGTCTTTTGTGACCTCTTGGATGAGTCGTCGCTGCGCTCTTGGGGTAATTTTGATCAGCCGGCCACTCCTGGGAAGGTTCACCACTGTTTCATGTTTTGGCCATTTGTGGATAATGGCTCTCACTGAGGTTCGCTGGAGTCCCAAAGCTTTAGAAATGGCTTTATAACCTTTACCAGATTGATAGATCTCTATTACTTTCTCATTTTTTCCCGAATGTCTTTGGATCTCAACATGATGCTTAGCTTTTGAGGATCTTTGGTCTACTTCACTTTGTCAGGCAGCTCCTATTTAAGCGATTTCTTGATTGCGAACAGGTGTGGCAGTAATCAGGCCTGGGTGTAGCTAGAGAAACTGAACTCAGGTGTGATAAATTGAGCAAAATGCTCCTTTTTTATTAATTATGGACTTGTATTTTAGCTGGAAACATCTTAATGATGGATTTGTTGCAGCTTTTGTCTTGTCAAGATGTTAACTGGTGGACTGGAGTGGTGTGGATTACTTGTGGTGTTTTTATAAACTGTTTGGACTCTCATTCTGACGGCACCCATTCACTCCAGTGGACGTGATGTCTTGTCAAGTGCGGTTTACTGTAGCATCTTCGTTTTATGATCACATATGATCCTTAGTAACTGTCTCAGTAGACCTGAAATATGAAAATGGTCAACATATGCAGCGTTTAATAGTTGAATAGTGCAACAAACAAGTCTCCAAACAACTGATTATGAGAAACACAGACAAATCTACATCATACCTTACTGTACCGTAATGAGAGACAACATGATCAAGATGCAAAAACCAAACACTTTTCATCTGTTATTATGTTATTATATATGCAAACCAGTCAAGATGACAACTGAGCAAAACGGTTTTCCTACAAGTAATGGGTAAAGCTTAATATCAGTAAATATAATATAATACATTTAGAACGTTTTATTACATTATATTTACTGACGTCTACTGACTTGTTGGTGAAATATAACCTGGACACAATTGTTTTAGTAAAATTCACCCTCATAAATCCACAATATTGTTTGTTTTGTGCTGTAAAACATGATTAGAAACAGGAGACGACGACTCCATTCATAAAAACGATCCAAAACACGAATTGAAAAACGGCGTCTTTCATACGAAACAGTTCAAAAAAAGCCATCAGATATTCTCCACAGTGTTTGTGTCAGTAGTGTCATGTTTTTCCGGTGCTGTCGTGTCGGATGATCTTATACGTGATCCAGTAGAAGATGTTGAAGATGAGGAAGGCCAGCGGGAAGGCGGCGCGCGATACGGTGTCGATCCTCTTCGCTCGGTCCACAAACTTCTTCCGGTTCACGTCCGAGTCTTTCAGGACGACCGGCGGCGGGGTGGCGTTCATCTGAGCGTTTTTAACCACCGTTCCGTCCTTCACGCAGGATGTGGCGTTGTATCCAGAGAAATGCAGTCGTCCGTCCTGTAATTCCTCTTCCTGTGTTCACAAATAAAGACAAATCATTTCACAACACTGAGCATGAAAACAGCCACAGGGCTGATGATTTTCATTTAATTAACAGCGTTTTTATGAGCCTGCAGCTCAGCTTTGTCTTTGTCTCAGGTGTTGAATCTTTCAAAGCTTCAGGTGCAACCGCTTTTGTCTAAAATTAATGGAGCGATAATCTTGCAAAGATTTCTGTGTTTTGTAGCTTGTTAAGGGCTCAAGCCCCTATTGTATCTGTATGTCTTTGATCCAATGGGAGTCTATGGCAGTCTATGTTTTCGAAATTGGTGAAATTTGGCACACTTGTAGTGATAGCCATGAATGGTGATCTGACCAACTTTGGGGTTTCTAGGAGCAACTCTATAGCGCCCCCACCTGTTCAAAAATTCAACTTAAAAATTGTAAGAACTCCTGAAACTTAGTATTCTGTTTTTTTTTTTTTTTTTTTTTTTTTGTTTTGTTTTTTTGCTACTCCTCCTTGAAAAATGATCCAATTCTTCACAAAATTGGCTCAGATGATCTTTGGACTGAGCTGCACAGAAATTACTAACCATTTTTTTTTCCACCTTTGGTCAAAAGTTCTGTTGCAAATCTAACAAGGTTGACCCAAAATTGGTTCAGAGGCTGTATCTTGGCCAAACCTTGATCAATTGCAATAAAACTTGGTATGCTTCATCAAAACCATGCTCTGAGGGTCCATGCCAAAGTTGGGAACAGTGCCACCTATGGGTCGTGAGATACTAAAAATGCACATTTGTATATAACAGTAATATAACCGTTATATATGCATTTTTGACATTTTGTTAAACATCCATTTGTGTTCCAGAGAAGAAATAAGGTTTGGTCTGACATGAGGGTGAGGAAATGATGACAGATTTTTAATTATTGGATGATTTATTCCTTTAGTGTTATTTTTGTCCCAATGGAGATTCATTTGAGCCTAAAATATGAGAAATTCCTTCACATGTTTGCGAATAATTATAGAGTAAACGACTAAAGAGGAGCGTTCAGCTTTGGTTTGAGATGCTGACGTAAACAGAGTGGATTATGAAGCTCTTGATTGAGTGATTTATAATTGACTGGGGTCTTAATGTCTCTCTGTTTGGACGATAAAGCCGCTGCTGCTGAGGCTAATGTCATTTTCGTGGGCCTTCAAACTAAAGATGCTTGAACCTTTTAATGTGTTTCTGTACCTTTTGATTTCGCCTTTGCCTTCGTTTGAGCCGCAGAAACTCCTTCTGTTGTCTGGAGACGAAGTTGACGCCGGCGTATTCCAGCAGAGCGGCGAAGACGAACAGCAAACACACCGCCATCCAGATATCTATGGCCTTTACATAAGAAACCTAAGACACACATGGTAAAAAAAAACACTATTGCTGTATTTTTATGACTTATAAAATGTATTATATTATTTGTTATTTATTTAAATTAATAATTAAAGTCATACTTATTTATTTTACTTTTTTTAGTTTATTTTAATTTATATATATGTTTAATATATTAAAATAGGATGTCCTATATGTTTCTAATAACTAAGTTAATATAAAAGTACTTGTATTTTAGAAATAGTATATTATTTGTATTTTATTTTTAGAATACAAATCAAATTATATAGTATTTAGCTCATTTGTTTTAATTTTTTTATATATTATATTACTTATTTATTTTTATTACAACATTTTGGTATGTTAAAATAACAGGTTGTCTCATATATATGAGAATATCTATTATATTATTATATATTAAAATAAAAATTATCACTTATTTTATATTTATAAAATACATTAAAACATAAAATATAAAACATAGAATTATTAAATTATATATAGGATTTTACTGTCATTTTGAAAAAAAATATATATATATATTGTAGTACTTTTTATTTTTTACTACACAATTATGTATTTTTCATTCAACTGTAATTTATTTAAATAATTAAAATTTTAATCATTAAAATAATACTTATTTAATTTAATTTTTTCGTTTATTAAAATAGGATTTCCTACATAATTTTTAAACTTAATACAAAATAACTATTTTAGAAATATTCCATTAGAATAATAAAATGATCATTTAAATAAATTACATATTATTATATATTAAAATAACGATCACTTATTTTATATTTATAAAATACATATTAAATTATATATAGAATTTAACTGTAATTTTTTTAAATAATATATTATAGTACTTTTTATTTATTTTTACTACAAAATTATGTATTTTTCATTCAACTGTAATTTATTTAAATAATTTAAATTTAAATAATTAAAATAATACTACTTTTTTATTTAACTTTTTAATTTTTTTTAAATAAAAAAATCACTTATTTGATATTTATAAAATACGCATTAAATTATATATAATTTAACTGTAATTTTTTTACTTTATATTTATTTTTAGTACAACTATCTATCTATCTATATCTATATATATATATATACACACACATATACATACATACATACATACATACATACATACATACACGCAATTTATTTAAATCATTAAAATTTAAATAATACTTCTTATTTATTTAACTTTTAATTTTTTGTTACAATAGCATTTCCAACTTTTTTTTAACTTCAATGAAAATAAGAAAATTCTATATTATAATATATTGATAAAATGAACACATTTTATATTCATAAAATACATAGTTAAATTCGATATATAATTTAATAATTTTTAAAAGATGTTGAAAAATATTATAGTACTTTTTATTTATTTTTACTACAACTACATATATATATATATATATATATATATATATTTATAATTTATTTAAATATTTAAAATTTAAATAATACTTCTTGTTTATTTAACTTTTTTATTTTTAATATATTAAAATAGAATTTCCTATATAATTTTTTTTACTTAATAGACAATAACTCTATTTTAGAAATAGTATATTAGAATATATTCATTAAATTATATAGTATTTAACTGTAATTCATTTAATTTTTCAAATATATTATTTATTTATTTTTACTACAACATTTTTATAACTTTAACAGGTTGTCTCATATATATATATATATATATATATATATATATATATATATATATATATATATATATATATATATATATATATATAAATAAAAAATGATCACTTACTTTAATATATATATATATATATATAACTTATTTTAGATTTATAATATCACTTATTTTAGATTTATAAAATACAAATTAAATTCTATATAGAATTTAACTATAATTTATTTACTTTTTAAAATTATAGTATACATTTAATGATTTAAATAAATTACAATTACGTATATTTATAAAATACAAATTAAATTATACATATTTTAAATTTAGTCAATATGTAATTATATTGCAGCAATTGTTATGCATGTTATTAGACAAGGCAAGTAAATAACTGAAATTTAAATAATTAAAATAATACTACTTTTTTATTTATAAAATACACATTAAATGAAATTTAAGTTGAATGAAAAATTAAGATTTAATGTGTATGTTATAAATATAAAATAAGTGATTTTTTTATTTATTTAAAAAAAATTAAAAAGTTAAATAAAGTAGTATTATTTTAATTATTTAAATTTCAATTATTTAAATAAATTACAATTAAGTTGAATAAAAAACTAATATATAATATGCCTTGCCTTGCCTAATGAAATAGCGTAATGCCACACATATCGGCTTTATTTTGGTCATCAAAAAATCCATATTGGCTGACCATGAGCCTGTTATTAACAACACATCCACAAACCCAGTCATTATGGAGTGTTTTTAGCTGAAGTTTGATAATCAGTTGAGTGGTGCGAATGAGAGACTCCGATGAAATAGAGTCTCGGCCGAAAACAACAAAGGCTGAGAACACAATTATCAGGGCCATTAGCTTTTGTGTGCCGTTACCCATAATGCAAATTACCTTGGGCCACACAAACATCCTGCTGTCTTTAAACTGGCTGTTATTGAACTCATTTGAGCCTCTTGTGTCATTATGTTAATCTGATCGTCAGGATTGTTTGGAAATGAAAGCGATCATTACTAGACCGAGAATAATCCCATAATCCTGCAGGAGCTTCTAATGAAGGATGAGTTGCTGTTTTCTACATCTTCACGACTCAATATGTGAATCTGACTCTCATTTAGTCTTGTCTAAAGCTAAAACTGACCTGATCGCAGTGGATATAATAATCACAAACATAATGAACATCAGCCTTTAATATGTACATTAAAGTATAGCTGATGTGTGACTGAAAATAAGTCATAATTCATGGATTTTGGACAATTTGTGGTACTATTTTTTTATATTGAAATGTAATTTGTAGTAAAAAATATATAAATAAACAAAAAATAACTTAAAATAACAAACAAAAAAGCTTTTAAATATTAAATCAAGTTCAAATACAGTAATTCTATGTTATAAATATATAATATAAAATAAAATGATAAAATAACACTACAATAATTACTAATAAAAATAATAATCTGTTTAATAAAATTATTTATGTTTTAGTAATTTATTAATTAATTTCACACAAAAAAACACTTTACTTAAAACTGAATAACAAAATCTGAAACAAAATAACAAAAAACATTTGTTACTTGAAATACTAAATAAAATAAATAAAGGACATAAAAAAGAAAAGAAAAGAAATTAAATGAAAATAAAATGTTAAAATATAAATACAATAATTATTGATAAAAATAATAATCTGTAAAATAAAATGATTTATGCTTTAGTAATTTATTAATTCTCTAATCCCATTATAGTATTTTTCACAAAAAACACTTAAAACTAAAAAGTAATTACTTTTTTTACTAAATTAAGAATTAGAAACTTAAATAAATCTGAATAACAAAATCTGAAACAAAATAACAAAAACCATGCAAAACATTTGTTACTTGAAATACTTAAAAAATAAAATAAATAAAAAGGACATGAAATTAAAAAAATTAAATAAATGAAATTGAATAAAAATAAAATGTTAAAATATTAATACAATAATGATTGATAAAAACAATAATCTGTGAAATAAATTGATTTATGCTTTAGTAATTTATTAATTCTCTAATCTCATTATAGTATTTTTCACAAATAAACACTTAAAACTAAAAAATATTTAACTTTTTTTTTACTAAATTAAGAATTAGAATAAACAAAAAAACTAAATAACAAAAACCATACAAAACATTTTTGTTACTTGAAATACTAAATAAAATAAATAAAGGACATAAAAATAAAAGAAAAAAAATTAAATAAATAAAATGTTAAAATATAAATACAATAATTATTGATAAAAATAATAATCTGTAAAATAAAATGATTTATGCCTTAGAAATTTATTAATTCTCTAATCCCATTATAGTATTTTTTACAAAAAACACTTAAAACTAAAAAATATTTACTTTTTTTTTTTTTTTTTTTTTTACTAAATTAAGAATTAGAAATTTTAAATAAAATCTGAATAACAAAATCTGAAACAAAATAACAAAAAACATGCAAAACATTTTTGTAACATTTTTGTAAAAATGTTAAAATATAAATACAATAATAATTGATAAAAACAAAAATCTGTGAAATAAACTGATTTATGCTTTAGTAATTAATTAATTCTCTAATCCCATTGTAGTATTTTTCACAAATTAAGAAATAGTTAAACATGAATAAAAAGGAAGTAAACACTGCAATCAAATTTAGATTTTTTTTTTTACATATTAAAAATTAGAAACTTTAAAATAAATAAATGACAAAATCTGAATAATTTTTCCAAGGCTTTTATTGAACTAAAACAAAAACCATACAAAATATTTTAGTTACTTGAGATAAAAAAATAAATAAAATAAAATAAATTGATCAAATGATAAAATATAAATACATAAATTAATTAAATAAATAAAACAAAGAAATCTGAATAAGTAGCCCAGTGCTTTTTTACAACTAAAACAAAAACCATACAAAATATTTTTGTTTCTTAAAATACTTGAAAATAAAATAAGGACATGAAATAAAAAATAAAATCAATGAAATAAAAAATAAAATGCTAAAATATAAATACAATAATTATTGATTAAAAAACTGATTTATGTTTTAGTAAAATGTTTTTGTTACTTAAAATAAAAATGTAAAAATGACATGAAATGAAAAATAAAATGATCAAATATAAATACAAGAATTATTGATAAAAACGATCATCTGTAAAATAAACTGATTTATGCTTTAGTAATTTATTAATAAACTTAGATTTATTTTACTCAATTCTGATTAGAAATGTTGTTACTTAAAATAAAATAAAATATGAATAAATGAAATAAGAAATAAAATAAAAATGAATAAAAAATAAATGTAATGAAATACAATTAAGATTAAATAAATTAAATGAAATAAAAAAATTAAATAAATTAAATTAAACAAATTAAAATAAACCAAATGATTTGAAATAAAAAGCTCATTTTTTTCAGCGAGTTGCCACAACATTTCTCATTTTTGTTCAGTTTAACTAAACAAAATGACTAATATTAAAAGAACTAAAACCAATAAATAAAAATTAATAAAAAACTATGTAATATATATTAAACTTACCAAAAATGAGAAATGTTGTTGCACCTAGCTGAAATAAAATGAGCTTTATTTATTTTTTTATTTAATTTCACTTGTTTTATTTTATTTTGTTTCATTTCATTTATTTTATTTTTTAATTTAAGTTAATTTTATTTTATTTTATTTCTTATTTATTTTATTTTATTTTATTTATAATTTTAAGTAAAAAAGCCTTCTTTAAGTTTCTATTTATAATTTAGTAAATATGTCAAATAAATCAAAAATGTCATTAAACTGCTGTGTTGTAGTGGTGTGACCTTTGACCTCTGACCTTGGGCAGCGAGGCTCGTGATCCGGAGCTCTGCGTGGTCATGGTGAGGACGGTGGTTATTCCGAGGGCGACTCGAGCCGGAGCCGCGTCCATGTTGATCCAGAAGGAGACCCAGGACAGGATGACGATGAGGAGGCTGGGGATGTACATCTGGATCAGGTAATAGCCCATCTGACGCTCCAGCAGGAACTTGACCTCGATGCACGTGAACTTCCCTGAACACACAAACACACTCACTTATGCATTTGGATTTGGATAAAGCTGGATTCATTTATTTTTTAGAACAGCATGCACTGGTGAATCGAGACAAATAATTGCAAAACAAGGCTTTTTGAGGCTGAGTTTAAAAATATCAATAAAAACCTTTCTTTTTTTCCCACAAAATAAGAATTTAGATTTTTTAAATGATGTACATGTATCAGATTTAATGTACATACAAAAGCATTCAAAATGTATATTTTACCTTACAATCTTCAAAGGAGAGGAAAATATGTAACATTTTAAAGTTTGAAGGTTTTCAGTCTGAAACTGTTTGAAGTTCAAAGTAGTTTTAAAAGCTTAAAGTTTGATAGATGTATAGATAGCAAGTTACTAGCATGTTATTAGCATGTTTACAGTATGATTAACATGTTACTAGCATGTTGTTAGCACATTTCTAGAATGGTTATCAAGTTACTAACATGTTGTTAGAATGAATAGCATGTCACCAGCATGTTGCTAACATGATTAGCATGTCCCTAGCATGTTTACAGTATGATTAACATGTTACTAGCATGTTGTTAGCACATTTCTAGCATGGTTATCAAGTTACTAACATGTTGTTAGAATGATTAGCATGTCACCAGCATGTTGCTAACATGATTAGCATGTCCCTAGCATGTTTACAGTATGATTAACATGTTACTAGCATGTTGTTAGCACATTTCTAGCATGGTTATCAAGTTACTAACATGTTGTTAGAATGATTAGCATGTCACCAGCATGTTGCTAACATGATTAGCATGTCCCTAGCATGTTTACAGTATGATTAACATGTTAATAGCATGTTGTTAGCACATTTCTAGCATGATTAGCAAGTTACTAACATGTTGTTAGAATGATTAGCATGTCACCAGCATGTTGCTAACATGATTAGCATGTCCCTAGCATGTTTACAGTATGATTAACATGTTACTAGCATGTTGTTAGCACATTTCTAGAATGGTTATCAAGTTACTAACATGTTGTTAGAATGATTAGCATGTCACCAGCATGTTGCTAACATGATTAGCATGTCCCTAGCATGTTTACAATATGATTAACATGTTACTAGCATGTTGTTAGCACATTTCTAGCATGATTATCAAGTTACTACCATGTTGTTAGAATGATTAGCATGTCACCAGCATGTTGCTAACATGATTAGCATGTCCCTAGCATGTTTACAGCATGATTAACATGTTACTAGCATGATTAGCAAGTTATTAACATGCTGTTAGAATGATTAGCATGTCACAAGCATGTTGTTAACATGATTAGCATGTCCATAGCATGTTTATAGCATGATTAACATGTTACTAGCATGTTGCTAGCATGTTGTTACCATTATTTGCAAGTTACTAGCACGGTTTTATCACAATTAGCATGTTACTAGCTTGTTGCTAGCATGTTTCTAGCATTATTAACATGTTGCTAGCATGTTTTAGCATTGTTTGCAAGTTACTGCCATTTGCTAGCATGTTCCTAGCATGATTAGCATGTTGTTAGCATGATTAGCAAGTTACCAATATGCTGTTAACATTATTAACAAGTTACTAACATGTTTCTGGCATGGTTAGCATGTCGCTAGCATGTTTACAGCATGATTGACATGTTACTAGCATGTTATTAGCACGTTTCTAGCATGATTAGCATGTAACTAGCATGTTGCTAGCATGTTTAACATTTTACTAGTAAAGCATAATATGCAAGTTACTAGCATGTTGCTAACATGATTTCATCACGATTAGCATGTTTCTAGCATGTTGCTAGCACGCATGTTTACAGCATGGTTAACATGTTACTAGCATGTGATTAGCACGTTTCTAGCATGATTAGCATGTTACTAGCATGTTGTTAGCATGTTTAACATTTTATTTACATGTTGTAAGCATGATTACCAAGTTACTAGCATGTTGCTAGCATGATTTTATCATGATTAGCATGTTACTAGCTTGTTGCTAGCACGTTTTTTGCATCATTTTCAAGTAACTAGCATGTTGCTAACACGTTTCTAGCATGATTAACAAGTTACTAGGATGTTGCTAGCATGTTTTTAACATCATTTGCAGGTTATTAGCATGATTCTCATTTGAACATTCCGTCAATGTAAGTCTATGGGATTTTTCCCAGTTTTAATCCATATTTTTAGGAAAACTGTAAGTCTGATCAGTTAGAAAAGATATAGAGAAAAGATTTGGGCTGAGTTTGGAGTTTGTGGAGTTAGCAGTCAGAAATTTTAGTGTCAGAAAAAGAATAATAAGTTCAACTTAATAAGAAGTGAGTATTGGATTGATTGAGCAGATATGATGCAGGACAGTGTTATGAAAAGAGTCTCTGGTATCATGAGTTTTGGTGAATGTGGTCTTGATGCTCTGACCTGTGTTGTAGTGTTTGGTGCAGTAGCCCAGCTCTTTCTCGTCTCTGATGATGAACTGCGGTAACGTCAGACCGTCGGCCACCTGAACCGGAGCTTTATCGAGCCACTCGAAGATCAGGTCGTTCATCGTGTAGCCGACTGGAGGAAAACAGGAGTGCTATTATCACTAACTACAACTATTAAAAATGGTAAAACTGAAATACAATAAATGATAAACGAAATAAACCCTTTAGTTGCTTTATTAAATATGTATTTATTTTAAGGTGTAGAAATAAATAAACTGACAAAGCACAACAAAATAACTGAAATTAAAAAAATAAAAATGAATTTATAAAATTATAAAAACTAAATATTTAGGCAACAAAAAATGAATACAATTGTCAAAGAGCACAATAAAATAACTAAAACTTTTAGTAATTTTGGAAATGGAAAAAATAAAAGTAAAAACTAATTCAAAATATAAAATAAAAAAACAAAAACTGAAATAAAAGCTTTAAAAATGGACAAAATCTGCTAGCATGTTTCCAGCATGATTAGAGACTTGCTAGCATGTTTTTAATATGATTAACAAGTAGCTATGTTTGCTGTTAACATGATTAGCACATTATTACACACCGTTAGCATTACTGACAAGTTATTTGCATGTTTGTAACATGTTTCTAGCCTCACTAGCAACTTGCTAACATGTTTCTAGCATAATTAGCAAGTTGCTAGCATGTTTCCAGCATGATTAGCAAGTTGCTAGCATGTTTCTAACATGATTAGCAAGTGACTAACATGTTTCTAGCATAACTAGCAAATTCTTAGCATGTTTCCAGCATGATAAGCAAGTTGTTAACATGTTTCTAACATGATTAGCAAATTGCTAACATGTTGCCAGCACGTTACTAGCATGACATGACTGATAAGTTTCTAACATGTTTCTAGCATGATTAGCACATTATTAAACGTTGTTAGCATGGCTGCCAAGTTATTAGCATCTTTCTAACATGTTTCTAGCATAATTAGCAAGTTGTTAGCATGTTTCTAACATGATTAACAAGTTGCTAACATGTTTCTAGCATGATTAGCACGTTACTAGCATGGCTGATAAGTTACTAACATGTTTCTAGCATGATTAGCACGTTACTAGCATGACACTGGCATGACTGATAAGTTACTAACATGTTTCTAGCATGATTAGCACATTATTTACATGTCATTAGCATGACTGACAAATTACTATCATGATTAGCAAGTTGCTAGCATGTTTCTTACAGGTTTGTATCATGATTAGCAAGTTGCTAGCATGTTTACAACATGATTAACAAGTTGTTAGCATGTTTCTAACATGATTAGCAAGTTGCTAGTATGTTTCTAGCACAATTAACAAGTTGCTAGCATGTTTCCAACGTGATTAGCAAGTTGCTAGCATGTTTTTAATATGATTAGCAAGTAGCTAACATGTTTCTAGCATGACTAGCACATTATTTACATGTCGTTAACATTACTGACAAGTTATTAGCATGTTTCTAACATGTTTGTAGCATGATTAGCAAGTTCTAGCATGTTTCTAACATAATTAGCAAGTTCTAGCATGTTTCTGGTATGATTAACAAGTTGCTAACATGTTGCTAGCATTATTAGCACATTACTAGCATGACACTGGCATGACTGATAAGTTGCTAACATGTTTCTAGCATGATTAGCACGTTACTAGCATGACATTGGCATGACTGATAAGTTACTAGCATGTTTCTAGCATGATTAGCAAGCTACGAACATGTTGCTAGCATGATTAACATGTTTCTAGCATAACTAACATGGTGTTAGCATGATTGTAGTTGCTAGGCTAGGTTAGATAGTTAAATAGATTAGAAATAGTTGATAGAAGGGAAGCTTGATTGAGTCTCAAGGGATTCTGGGAGTTTAAATTTGAATTTTGTCAGTTGGAGTTTGAATTTTGTCAGTTGGAGTTTGAATTTTGACAGTTGGAGTTTGAATAGTGTTGATCAGTTGAACATTGTGTCAATGTAAGTCTATGGGATTTTGATGATTTTTTAATCTTCAGTTTGATGAAAACTATAAGTCAGATCAGTCTGAAAAGATAGAGCACACTCAGTGAGATCAGTCTGAAGAGTTGGGCTGAGTTTGGTGGTTCTAGCTTGAAAGCTTTAGTCTAAGAAGAAGAATAGAAAGCTTGAGAAACGTACAGCTCTCCAGCTGCATGGTGCAGGTCTGAACATCCATCGGGAAGTTCTTCAGATCCATCGGACAGGACAGTATTAATGTCAGCCTACAGAAGAAAGTGAGAAACACAGAGTTATTACGGTGTCATCTGCTGATGCTATAACATCTAACTTGAGTGTTTAATGTTAGATGAGTTTATCTGAGACACACCTGGAAAGTCAATCCTCAGCGGATCCTCAGAGACACGTTCTCTATGACTTATGCATGAATTCAGAGCGTCTGCTGCTTTTAATGAGTGCTGAGGAGCTGATGTGTTGTGATTTATATAAATAGAGCATTTATGAAAACTAGGACAGAGTCACATCAGCTTATTTTTAAAATAAACGTGTGGATTTACAATAAGAGATGCAGATATTTGTTCAGGGCTTGTGTTTGCTCAAATGTCTCAAACTGAATATCAAGTAAACTAAAAATAACACACACAAAAAAAAAACTAGATGAAAAAGTTTGTCAAGACAAAAAAAAGCCTAGCTTGAAAGTTTAAAGCAGCTGTAAAAGTTTAAAGTTTTTAACTTTATATAGATAGATTAGATGATTAACATTTTATTAGCATGATTCTAACATTTTTCTAGCATGTTTCTAGCATGTTTCTAGCATGATTAGCAAGTTACTAACATATCATTAGCAAATTTTTAGCATTATTAGCAAGTTGTTAGCACGTTGCTAGCCTGTTTCTAGCATCATTAACATGTTACATGCATTATTAGCATATCATTAGCAAGTTGCTAACATGTTTCTAGCATGATTAGCAAATTATTAGCATGTTTCTAGCATGATTAGCAAATTATTAGCATATTTCTAGCATGATTAGAAAGTCATTAGCATGTTTCTAGCATGATTAGCAAGTTGTTAGCCTGTTGCTAGCAAGTTACTAGCATGTCATAAGCATGGTTCTAGCATGATTAGCAAATTGCTAGCATGTTTCTAGCATTATTAACAAGTTGCTAGCAAGTTTAGCAAGTTGTTAGCACGTTGCTAGCCTGTTTCTAGCATAATTAACATGTTACATGCATTATTAGCATATCATTAAGCTAATTACATGTTTCTAGCATGATTATCAAATTATTAGCATATTTCTAGCATGATTAACAAGTTACTAGCATGTCATTAGCATGTTTCTAGCATGATTAGCAAGTTGTTAGCACGTTGCTAGCCTGTTTCTAGCATAATTAACACGTTACTTGCATTATTAGCATGTCATTAGCAAGTTGCTAACATGTTTCTAGCATGATTAGTAATTTATTAGCATATTTCTAACATGATTAACAAGTTACTAGCATGTCATTAGCATGTTTCTAGCATGATTAGCAAATTATTAGCTTATTTCTAGCATGATTGGCAATTTGCTCGCATGTTTTAGCATTATTAGCAAGTTGCTAGCACGTTTAGCAAGTTGTTAGCACGTTGCTAGCCTGTTTCTAGCATATTTAACGTTACTTGCATTATTAGCATGTCATTAGCAAGTTGCTAACATGTTTTTAGCATGATTAGCAAGTTACTAGCATGTCATTAGCATTTTTTTAACATGATTAGCAAGTTGCTAGCGTGTTTCTAGCATGATGGGCAGGTTGCTAGCATGTTCTTAGGCACATTAGCAAGTTGATAGCACATTTGTAACATGTTTCTAGCATAATTATCAAGTTGCTAACATGTTTCTAGCATGATTATCAAGTTGCTAACATGTTTTTAGCATGATTAGCAGTTTGCTAAAACTAATTTTATGGTTTTTTTTTCAATTTTATTCATTTAAAAAAATCTATTTAGCTTTCATTGTAATTTTAGTTTTAGTAATTTGCTTTCATCATTTTTATTCATTTTTAAAATATTTCAATTTAGCTTTTATTGAAATTTTAGTATGTGTTTTCATGATTTTCATTCATTTTTTTAATATTCATATTTATTAATTTTTTATATTTCTATTTAGATTTCATTGTAATTTTTATTCCTTTTTTATAATATTTCTATTTAACTTTCATGGTAATTTTAATTTGAGTAATTTTGTGTTTTTTGTCATTTTTATTCATTTTTTAAATATTTCGATTTAGCTTTCATTGTAATTTTAGTTTTAGTAATGTATGCTTTCATCATTTTTATTTATTATTGTAAATATTTCGATTTAGTTCTTATTGTAATTTTAGTTTCAATAATTTTGTTTTTTGTCAATTTTATTATTTTTTTAAATATTTCTATTTAGTTCTTATTGTAGTTTTAGTTTCAGTAATTTTATGTTTTTGTCAATTTTATTATTTTTTAAATAATTCTATTTAGCCTTCATTAACATTTTAGCTTCAGTAATTTTACATTTTTTGTCATTTTTATTATTTTTTATATTTCTATTTAGCTTTCATTGTAATTTTAGTTTCAGTAATTTTAGGTGTTTTTTGGCATTTCTATAATTTTTTTTTAAATATTTCGATTTAGCTTTCATTGTAATTTTAGTTTTAGCAATTTACATTTTCATCATTTTTATTCATTATTGTAAATATTTCTATTTAGTTCTTATTGTAGTTTTAGTTTCAGTAATTTTATGTTTTTGTCAATTTTATTATTTTTTAAATAATTCTATTTAGCCTTCATTGTCATTTTAGCTTCAGTAATTTTATTTTTTTGTCATTTTTATTATTTTTTATATTTCTATTTAGCTTTCATTGTAATTTTAGTTTCAGTAATTTTAGGTGTTTTTTTGTCATTTCTATTAATTTTTTTTTTAATATTTCGATTTAGCTGTCATTGTAATTTTAGTTTTAGTAATTTACATTTTCATCATTTTTATTCATTATTGTAAATATTTCTATTTAGTTCTTATTGTAGTTTTAGTTTCAGTAATTTTATGTTTTTGTCAATTTTTTTTTTTTTTTTTAATAATTCTATTTAGCCTTCATTGTCATTTTAGCTTCAGTAATTTTACATTTTTTTTGTCATTTTTATTATTTTTTATACTTCGATTTAGCTTTCATTGTAATTTTAGTTTCAGTAATTTTAGGTGTTTTTTTGTCATTTCTATTAATTTTTTTTTAATATTTCGATTTAGCTGTCATTGTAATTTTAGTTTTAGTAATTTACATTTTCATCATTTTTATTCATTATTGTAAATATTTCTATTTAGTTCTTATTGTAGTTTTAGTTTCAGTAATTTTATGTTTGTCAATTTTATTATTTTTTTTAAATAATTCTATTTAGCCTTCATTGTCATTTTAGCTGCAGTAATTTTATTTTTTTATTTTTATTATTTTTTATATTTCTATTTAGCTTTCATTGTAATTTTAGTTTCAGTAATTTTGTGTTTTTTGTCATTTTTATTCATTTTTTTTTAATATTTCTATTTAACTGTCATTGTAATTTTAGTTGTAGTAATGTATGTTTTCATCATTTTTATTTATTATTTTAAATATTTCGATTTAGTTCTTATTGTAATTTTAGTTTCAATTTTGTTTTTGTCAATTTTATTATTTTTTAAATCTATTTAGCCTTCATTGTCATTTTAGCTTCAGTAATTTTATTTTTTTGTCATTTTTATTATTTTTTATATTTCTATTTAGCTTTCATTTTAATTTTAGTTTCAGTAATTTTAGGTGTTTTTTGTCATTTCTATTAATTTTTTTTAATATTTCGATTTAGCTTTCATTTACAATAAAAATTATCATTTTTATTCATTATTGTAAATATTTCTATTTAGTTCTTATTATAGTTTTTGTTTCAGTAATTTTATGTTTTTGTCAATTTTATTATTTTTTAAATAATTCTATTTAGCCTTCATTAACATTTTAGCTTCAGTAATTTTACATTTTTTGTCATTTTTATTATTTTTTATATTTCTATTTAGCTTTCATTGTAATTTTAGTTTCAGTAATTTTAGGTGTTTTTTGTCATTTCTATTAATTTTTTTAAATATTTCGATTTAGCTGTCATTGTAATTTTAGTTTTAGTAATTTACATTTTCATCATTTTTATTCATTATTGTAAATATTTCTATTTAGTTCTTATTGTAGTTTTAGTTTCAGTAATTTTATGTTTTTGTCAATTTTTTTTTTTTAAATTCTATTTAGCCTTCATTGTCATTTTAGCTGCAGTAATTTTATTTTTTTGTTATTTTTATTATTTTTTATATTTCTATTTAGCTTTCATTGTAATTTTAGTTTCAGTAATTTTGTGTTTTTTGTCATTTTTATTCATTTTTTAATATTTCTATTTAACTGTCATTGTAATTTTAGTTGTAGTAATGTATGTTTTCATCATTTTTATTTATTATTTTAAATATTTTGATTTAGTTCTTATTGTAATTTTAGTTTCAATAATTTTGTTTTTGTCAATTTTATTATTTTTTAAATCTATTTAGCCTTCATTGTCATTTTAGCTTCAGTAATTTTATTTTTTTGTCATTTTTATTATTTTTTATATTTCTATTTAGCTTTCATTTTAATTTTAGTTTCAGTAATTTTAGGTGTTTTTTTGTCATTTCTATTAATTTTTTTTAATATTTCGATTTAGCTTTCATTTACAATAAAAATTATCATTTTTATTCATTATTGTAAATATTTCTATTTAGTTCTTATTGTAGTTTTTGTTTCAGTAATTTTATGTTTTTGTCAATTTTATTATTTTTAAAATAATTCTATTTAGCCTTCATTGTCATTTTAGCTTCAGTAATTTTATTTTTGTCATTTTTATTATTTTTTATATTTCTATTTAGCTTTCATTGTAATTTTAGTTTTAGTAATTTACATTTTCATCATTTTTATTCATTATTGTAAATATTTCTATTTAGTTCTTATTGTAGTTTTAGTTTCAGTAATTTTATGTTTTTGTCAATTTTATTATTTTTTATATTTCTATTTAGCTTTCATTGTAGTTTTATTTTCAGGAATTTTATTTTTTTTATTCATTTTTTTAATATTTCTATTTTGCTTTCATGAAATTTTAGTTTCAGTAATTTTATGTTTTTGTCAATTTTATTATTTTTTAAATAATTCTATTTAGCCTTCATTGTCATTTTAGCTTCAGTATTTTTTTGTCATTTTTATTATTTTTTATATTTCGATTTAGCTTTCATTGTAATTTTAATTTTAGTAATTTACACTTTCATCATTTTTATTCATTATTGTAAATATTTCTATTTAGTTCTTATTGTAGTTTTAGTTTCAGTAATTTTGTGTCTTTGTCAATTTTATTATTTTTTAAATAATTCTATTTAGCCTTCATTGTCATTTTAGCTTCAGTAATTTTATTTTTTTGTCATTTTTATTATTTTTTATATTTCTATTTAGCTTTCATTGTAGTTTTCAGGAATTTAATTTTTTTTATTAATTTTTTTATATTTCTATTTTGCTTTCATGAAATTTTAGTTTCAGTAATTTTATGTTTTCATAATTTTTATGGAATTTTATGTGTACTGGAAGCTAATGACACTGAAACAAATTCCTTGTATGCGCAAGCATACTTGGCAATGCCGCTCTTTCTGATTCTGATATTTCTATTTAACTTTGAAGCTTTTATATTTCTATTTAACACTAGATCTTGAGCTTGACCTGAGATTATTGTAAACGAGCAGCGATCTGTGAGATTTCATCAGGCTCCAGAGCTTCAGAGAAGTGAGAGCTTTAATTGATAATGACTTCAGTCGTTCTCATGTGCTTTTGCTGCCGGCGTAACCAGCAAATCACTAAACGTCTCTTACAATGTGACAAAATACACTGGAGAAAAACCTGCAATTGATGAATAATGTCTTCATATCTGATCAGTGCAGACAGTGAAAGAATAAACAGCTGTATTATCGGAGGATCTGATGGTTTCTGTGATGATTTCTGCCTTTATTTGGCTTGTTTTCTTCTTCATACCTGATGCTGTACAGGACGGTCCCATCCTTGAAGATCCTCAGGAGTTTGTTGTCCGTCGTAACGTCGTGGAAGTTGGCTCCTTTCTCGTTGGCGAAGAACAAGTCTGGTTTCCAGATGGAGTCCAGCATGGACGGGTCCAGATCCAAAGAGGAGTCCGGATACTCGCTGTAGGCCAGACGAGGGTCGTTCCACTTCTGCCGCAGGAAGATGTTCACTCTGTAGTCCTGAGACACAAGCCAAGACTGTCAGGTACGTTTGCTCTGAACTGAAACTGAATGATATCTGCTTCTCAAGTAGCTTCAGTGTAGGGAATAAATGGTGTTCAGGAACTTTTTGGAAGTAAATCTGGTCATTTTTAGTTTTATGTTTACAAACAAAAGATCAGCAGAGCTTCTTATAAATAAAACCATTTAAGAGCATTCGTGCATAAACCAGTTAAATTTACTTAAATACTAAAATGAAGCGACAAAAAAGTACCATAAAGATGCAAACAATAATTAAAATCTCAACTTTTTATAAGTATAATAAAAAAAAAATTATATATATATAGATATATAGATTTTTTGATTTTTTTATTATACTTATAAAATGTTGAGATATGCATTTTAATTATTGTTTGCATCTTTATGGTACTTTTTTGTTGCTTCGTATAAAATAAACTTTAACATAACATAAAATAAAATAAAACAATAAAAATAAGTTGTCTGTTTGCCAAGGAAACTTCTCATTTTCATTTAGTTTAACTTGATGTACTAAAAAAATAAAACTAAACCTTAAATAAAAATGATTGTTTAAACAAAAAATAAAGAGATATTTAAAAAAAGAATGAATATTTTATTTTATTTTATTTTATTTTATTTTTTTATTTTATTTAAAAAAATTATACTTCTAAAAAGTTGAAATATGACACATTTAATTATTGTCTGCACTTTTGTTACTTTTTTGTTGCTTGAAATAAAATAAACGTTAACTATAAATATAAATTACAACAATATAAAAAAAAATAATAATAAAATAAAATTATAAGTTGCCTAGTTGCCAAGGAAACTATTCTCATTTTCATAAAAACAAAAAACTAAAATTAAAACCTGGAATAAAAATGAATAAAAACTTAGATTTTTTAGAAACATCAATTAAAATGTCAAACACAACTAAATAATAAAAAAGTAAATCATAACTTTTTTCATTTAATTAAACTTAGTACTAAAATAACTAAATAAAATGAATAAATAAAAATGATTCATTTTATTTAGTTTAACTTGATGTACTTAAAAAATCTAAAACTAAACCTGAAAAAAATTAATAAAACTGTATAAACTCTAGATATTATTATTATTTTATTTTTTTTAAATAAATATCTCTATGTAGTTTTTATTCATTTTTATTTCAGGTTTGGTTTTAGTTTTTTAGTACATCAATGTAAACCAAATGAAAATAACAAAAGTTTCCTTCAACTAGGCAACTTATTTTATATTGTTTTATTTTTTTATTTTTTTATTTATATTGTTTTAATGAAGTAAAATGGTATTACAATGTCTATATAATTTTATCTATTTGTTTTTTATTTCTTGATATAGAATACATTTTAATTTAAAATATAAAATATAAAGTTTTCTTATTTTCATTTAGTTTAACTAATTGTACAAAAAAAAATGATTTTTTTTTTAAGAGAAAGAATGAAAATGACAACCACAACAAAATAATAAAAAATGTAAAAAAAAAAAAATTCTAAATATTAATAAAAACTATAATAGCATCTACTAAAATAACACACAGCTATTGTACAGAGTTGTATAGATATTGGTGTGATTTTATGCACAATATTTTTATACAGCAGCTTTATAAAAGACTCCTTAATACAGCCATAAAACATGAACCATTAATTGCTTTAATTTTCCCTTTCTCTATAAGAACGCCACATCTTCACTTCATCATACCAAGTATAGTAAAGTCGTTCAGTGACTTCATAAGCATTTCTGTGTGCTTTTGCTCAAAGTTTAGCTTGTGAATTGACTTTAGAAATCCAATGCATTCAAGGTTTTCATGAGATGAAACTCTTTGAAAACTGTGTTGAACGAATGAATTAGCCAGACGTCTTGTTCGACTCGTGACGAGCAAATAATGGCAAACAAAAAGCCTATAGAAATCAAGGTAATTAACAGCTGAAATATAAAGATAAGCAGCATAATTAAACAATTAAACCATCCAGATGCCTAACCAGACGCAAAACCTACTTTCACAAATTAGTCCTAGGTTTTTTGCCTAATCGGAACAAAACCAATGCAGAAATGTTCTCTGGACAGTTAATATCAATTAAAATCAAAATAAAGTTGAAATTTTGACTCGAAACGTTCGGCCTTTACTAAAATGGCTATAACTCATGAAAAAAATTAGATATCTTCACCAAAATTGGTGCACATGTGTATGAGCTCAATCTTTGGTCAAATAAAAAAATATGTGGAGCTTGACCACTTGGTGGCGCTATAAGAGAGAAAAAACATAAAATGGCTATAACTACACAAGTGTGCAGGGTTTTTGTCCAATGCGCCACAAGTGACTTTGAGAACATTTGCGTATCTCAAAAAACATGGCCGCCATCGACCAATGAAATTTTTGCACCTATTAGACCAGGTTAACAGAGGCATGTTCGACTCATTGGCCTAAAGGTCTGGAAGAATTTTGCCTCTAGAACTATTGCCGTCAATCAAATCGTTTATTAAATATTCACAAATATGTTATAAACCTACTTTTGCGAACTAGTCCTAGGTTTTTTGTTCAATCTCGATCAAACCACTGCAGTAATATTCTCTGGACTTCCTAGATCAATTATTTTCAAAACATTGTTGAATTTTGTTCTTTGCTTAGCTTTAACGGGACATTTAAAAAGGGACTTGGCCTAAAATACCCAAAAGTCTATAAAATATAGACTAAAACTCTAAACTTTATAAAATTTGGTGAAAACGTGTTAGATGTTTCATGAAAATCTGACCGTAGGTGGCGCTATAACAGTAAAAAATGTCTTCAAAAACACATTATTTCAATTATAAATAACCTGAAATTGTAAAATAAAGGTCATATATTCACCAAACCAATGCAGAAATGTTCTCTGGACAGTAAATATCAATAATTATCAAAAAAAGTTAAAATTTCGATTCAAAATGTTTGAAAGAGGCTGGGCCACTTTTACTAAAATGGCTATAACTCATGAACAAAATGAGATATCTTCACCAAAATTGGTGCACATGTGTATGAGCTCAATCTTTGGTCAAATAAAAAAAATGCAGAGCTTGACCACTTGGTGGCGCTATAAGAGAGAAAAAAACATAAAATGGCTATAACTACACAAGCGTTAGTCCAATCAACCTGAAAACTGGTATGCAGGGTTTTTGTCCAATGCGCCACAAGTGACTTTGAGAACATTTGCGTATCTCAAAAAACATGGCCGCCATCGACCAATTAAATTTTTGCACCTATTAGACCAGGTTAACAGAGGCATGTTCGACTCATTGGCCTAAAGGTCTGGAAGAATTTTGCCTCTAGAACCATTGCCGTCAATCAAATCGTTTATTAAATATTCACAAATATGTTATAAACCTACTTTTGCGAACTAGTCTTAGGTTTTTTGTTCAATCTCGATCAAACCACTGCAGTAATATTCTCTGGACTTCCTAGATCAATTATTTTCAAAACATTGTTGAATTTTGTTCTTTGCTTAGCTTTAACGGGTCATTTAAAAAAGGGACTTGGCCTAAAATACCAAAAAGTCTATAAAATATAGACTAAAACTTGAAACTTTATCAAATTTGGTGAAAACGTGTAAGATGTTTCATGAAAATCTGACCGTAGGTGGCGCTATAACAGTAAAAAATGTCTTCAAAAACACATTATTTCAATTATAAATAACCTGAAATTGTAAAATAAAGGTCATATATTCACCAAACCAATGCAGAAATGTTCTCTGGACAGTAAATATCAATAATTATCAAAAAAAGTTAAAATTTCGATTCAAAATGTTTGAAAGAGGCTGGGCCACTTTTACTAAAATGGCTATAACTCATGAACAAAATGAGATATCTTCACCAAAATTGGTGCACATGTGTATGAGCTTAATCGTTGGACTAATTAAAAAAAATTGCGGAGCTTGACCACTTGGTGGCGCTATAAGAGAGAAAAAAACATAAAAATGGCTATAACTTCACAAGCGTTAGTCCAATCAACCTGGAAATTAGTATGTAGTGTCTTTGTCCAATGTGCCACAAGTGTCTATGAGAACATTTGCGTATATAAAAAAACATAGCAGCCATCGACCAATGAAATTGTAGCACCTATTAGACAAGGCTAACAGAGGCATGTTCGACTCATGGGCCTAAAGGTCTGGAAGAAGTTTGAAAGAAATCTGCCACTAGTTGGCGCTAATGAGTTTTATGTATCATTTGATAGATCTCCTCATAATGCACAACTTTGCCTCAAGAACCATTTCTGTCAATCAAATTGTTTATTAAATATTTACGAATATGTTAAAAACCTACTTTTGCAAACTAGTCCTAGGTTTTTTGCCTGATCAGAACAAAAACCACTTCAGAAATGTTTTCTGGACAGTGAATATTAATAATTATCAAAAAAAAAGTTGAAATTTCGACTCACAGTGGCAAAGGGGCGCCTTAACGTGCGAAAGAGGCAGGGGCACTTTTATTAAAATGGCTATAACTTATGAACAAAATGAGATATCTTCACCAAAATTGGTGCACATGTGTATGAGCTCAATCTTTGGTCAAATTGAAAAATTGCGGAGCCTTGACCACTTGGTGGCGCTATAAGAGAGAAAAAACATAAAATGGCTATAACTACACAACCGTTAGTCCAATCAACCTGAAAACTGGTATGCAGGGTTTTTGTCCAATGCGCCACAAGTGACTTTGAGGACAATTGCGTATCTAAAAAAACATGGCCGCCATCGACCAATGAAGTTTTAGCACCTATTAGACCAGGTTTCTAGCATGATTAATATGTTACTATCATGTTTCTAGCATGATTCTAGCATAATTAACAAGTTACTATCATGTTGCTAGCATGTTTCTAGCATGATTAGCATCTTACTAGCATGATATAGATAGATAGATAGATAGATAGATAGATAGATAGATAGATAGATAGATAGATAGATAGATAGATAGATAGATAGATAGATAGATAGATAGATAGATAGATAGATGGGCTTTAGAGATAAAGGCTTTAAAGTGTTTGAACCCCAGTAATTGCTGTTGCAGCTTTATTATTATTATTTGTGCATTAAAAAAAGAACAATAATAAAAAAATCAAATATTAAACCATAAATGAGTGATTTTTGCATATGCAATATTTTTAGTATTTTGTCTTCATGAAGCTCTTGTTGTGTTTAGTATTCTCTGTGCTGTTCATTAGTATGATCGGTTGCTTAAAAATGATCATCAAAAACATGTCAACAAAATTAGCATTTGATCAAAGCAGTGTCTCTGGTGTTGTGTTTAATATCCACTGGAGATGCTCTGGGATTTTGGGCGGCGCTGATATTCCTTGGGAAAGAAGAATGAGAGCCGACTCCAGATTTGGGAATTGTTTACGCCTGAAGCGTCTTAAAATCTCCAGACATGACTCTAATCAATCTGAATTTAGGCCTTCTAGTCGTCATTTAAATTATTAAAACAAAACAGGGCACTTTTGCATAATCTTCCAAATATAGGTGGGAATCTTTTCCATTTGTCTTTTTAGCAAAGTAAAGGCGTAATGACAAACACTTACCATAGTGGTCTCTGTCACTGAGCCGAAGCTGTTGATGAATATATTGCAGGTGACGTTCACAGGAGGACCTGCAGATCACAAATGACAACAATATCACCTTAAACACCAAACAAGACTGTAACTTTGACATGTTTTACTCCAAATTCATCATTTAATGCATGTACTACTATTCAAAGGTTTGGGGTTGGTAAGATTTAGTCTGCATTTAATTGATTAAAAATATAGTAGAAAAATGATGAAATATTTTTATAAATTATAATAGCTGTTTTTTTATGTGAAACTATATTAAAATGTAATTTATTCCTGTGATCAAAGTTGAATTTTAAGCATCATTACTCCAGTCTTCAGTGTCACATGATCCTTCAGAAATCATGCTGCTCAAAAAACATTTCTGATTATTATTAATGTTGAAAACAGTTGTGCTGCACAATATTTTGTGGAAATTGTTCAAAAGAACAGCATTCATTTATTATTTATGCAGTCTTTACTGCAGTTTCATTATAGCATTTATATACTAACATAGTTTTTAATGAATATTTTTATTCCTTTTTATGATTATTTTTTAAATATTACTATTGAACTTTACTATTCTATATTACTATTCTTCCAGTATTTATTTATTTTCAATAAATAATTTTAGTGCTTCAACTTTTGTTAATTGCCAGTGCAACATTTCTCTTTTTTTTTTTTTTTTTTTTACAAAAATTAGCTTTATTTGAATTAGCAAACATATTTAATAGTTTTAATTTTTGTTTTGTTTTTTAAAATATATTTATTGCATTTTATTTTTTATATATAATTTTAATTAGCAAAAATGTTTGATTTTTAGTTTTTATATTTATTTATTTTTTTATAAATGATTAAATATTTAAAACTAATATTTAATTTCACCTTTATTTCAATTAACTGCTTTACTGTCACTTTTGATCAATTTAATGCACCCTTGTAGCTTATATATATTATATATTTTCATAGTTTTTATTAATATTTTTAATTCATTTTTATTTTTTACAAACTTTAAAAATTATTTTTGTTATTTTCTTGTAGTTTTTCTTGTTTTTTTTTTATATATTACAATTTAACTTTTTTTTATTCCGAGTTTTCTAGTATTTTTTTTATTTCCAGTAAATAATTTTAATGCTTCAAACTTTTGTTAATTGCCAGTGCAACATTTCTCATTTTTATTTGTTTTTCATCAAATATTTATCAGCTTTATTTCAATTAGCAAACATATTTAGTAGTTTTAATTTTTTTTCTTTTTTTATATATTTGTTATTTAATATTTAACTCTAATATTTTATTTAATTTCATTTTTATTTTTAGCAAAAATGTTTTCTTTTGTAGCTTTTTATATTAATTTTATTTTATAATTGATTATATATTTAACATTTCTTATTTTTAAGTATTTCATAAAATATTTATATTTCATCTTATTTCAGCTTTATTTTAGTTAGCAAACATTTTTAATAGTTTTAATTGTATTTTTTATATATATTTATTTTATTTTATATTTTTATATATATTTTCAACTCTAATAATTTATTTTATTTCGGCTTTATTTTAATAGCTTTATTTAATTTCAGCTTTTCTGTCACTTTTTTTTATCAATTTAATGCATCCTTGTACAGTCTTGTTAATTTATTTTATAATTGATTATATATTCAAAACTAATATTTTATTTCACTTTTATTTGAATTAACAAAAATTTGTTTTATTTTTAGTTAACATAAACAGTTTAAAAATGTTTTACTGTCACTTTTTATCAATTTAATGCATCCTATATATATATATATATATATATATATATATATATATATATATATATATATATATATATATAATCATGGTTCTTATTAATATTTTTAATTAATTTTTATTTTTTACAATCTTTTGTAATTATTTTTGTTATTTTTCTTTTGTCATATTGTTTTGATGATACGCTACCAGTCAAAAGTTTTTGAACAATAAGATTTTTAATGTTTTTTTTAAACCTGCATTTATTTGATCTAAAGTGCAGCAAAACCCGTAAAAATCTGACATATTTTTACTATTTAAAATAACTGCTTTCTATTTGAATATATTGTAAAATGTAATTTATTTCTGTGATCAAAGCTGAATTTTCAGCATCATTACTCCAGTCTTAAGCGTCACATGATCCTCCAGAAATCATTCTAATATGTAATAATGTGAATCTATCGCTCAGGTTTTTTTTTGAGCAGATTGTATTCTGTCATGCATGTTGAAAATCATGAAAGGAGTTTATTAAGGTTCTCTAGGTGCAGCTTTCTAAAAATAATCCATTAGATGCACCTCAGAGGTATTTTGAACCTTGTGAATGTTTTCTAACAAGATTGCGTTTTAATCACTCCTGGGCACAAACGCACATCCATGCCAAACTCAGCTGGAAGAGATCAGCTGAATCAAAGCTTTAGAGGCAAAGAGAAAGAGACAGACGCATTCAGCTTCAGCTTTAATAGCCGTCCTTCAGTCAGCGCTCAAAAACAAATAAAGTAAGAGACTGTTAAATAATCCAGAAGACCACTCCGCTGTGTGTTCATTAGTCTGTCCTTCACTTTGACAAACACCATTTGCTGACAAAATACAGCAAGATAAAATATAGAAATATAGATATAAAGAAACCTTTTCAATATTGCATGAGCAGATGACTTTATGTGGAATATAGTGAGAAGTTATAACTCTGTTATTTTAGTTTGAAAGTTTTAGTTATATT